>NW_026592548.1:13492950-13504884 GCF_907164565.1 Psammomys obesus
GTGTGTGTGTGTGTGTGTGTGTGTGTGTGTGTGTGTGTGTGTGTGTGTTTTGAGTGGGCACACACATAGAGCTGGAGGGTAGAATGAAAAGAACGGGAGCGAAGGGGCTGTAGTCTGGATGTAAAGAGTATAAATAAATAAACAACATTGGGGAGGGGCATGGGAAGAGATGGGGAGGGAGGATGGTATTGGGAGGGAATGAGGGAAGGAGAATGGGGTTGGGAGGGGATGAGGGAGAAGGCTACAGCTGAGATACAAAGTGAATAAACTGTAATTAATAAGAAAATAAATTAATTTAAAAAATAAATAAACAATAAAAAACAGAAGAAAAAAGAATAAACCTCAAAATGTTAGTAATGCACAGCACTATGTAGCAGGTGTAATTAGGGAGCTGGGGGGGGGGGGTTGATTTCTTAAATAAGCCCATATTGTTGTCTGTGTAACGTTTTTAAGCAAGACAACTTCCTCTTCTTTAAAGAAAATAGCCAAATCCAACAGGAATTCTACTCCAGTGACCCAAAGCTGTGAGGACATCAAGGCTTCACCTCAGGGTGGGAGGTGGTGACACAGCCCAGAGCTATTTGCAGGGCACCGGACCTTGGTGTGGGCAAACATCTCAGCAGCAAGGCTACCAGCAGAGAGCAGTGACTGTGGGGGAAGCCTCCCTGGCCCTGGGGTCGCTAGGTTAGGGCATTAGAGACGCAGCTATGAAAACCTAAGTCACAGACGTTAGAAAACAAAGCCCAGGCAGATGGTCTGGTGTGGGCCAGGCCTGGAGCCTGCGGACCTGAGTGCCCCGCAGAGGTTAAACTGTCATAGGGATGGGAAGTTTTAAGACTCAGACCGTCTATTGATGCTTTCTGTGATCCAAAGTGAGACTCGGGAGCCAAACAAATAACCATGTCCTTGTCACATGTGTGAACTATTCTTAAAAAACAAAATGGTTTCCAAACCTGGGATCCTTCAAATTTTCATACTTTGTTTGTAAAATAATAACATGCTGTCTTGCAACTGAGAGATTATATTTTCCCTTTATGCTTCTAAAGTTAATATAATTGAAGGAGTTGTCTCCAACCCGGTGTTTGGAATCTGTGCCCCCTGTTCTATACCCCAGACAGCACTATCATCCTGTGCCATGCAGTTGTTTGCTAAATGTCATTATGAATAAATAATGATATGTGGGACGCTACTCTTTTACATAAAATTATATGTATAATGCAGCTGATCCTGGGGACGGAAAAACTTTTCACTGGTCCTATATCATAGTCTGTAAACCATGAACATTGAATTAACCCAATAAAAGTGACAATTTTGACCCTGGGCTATACCCATTACTTTAAGGTTACAGCTTGCAAGCCAGCTCAAATTGTTCTCCGTGTGGTACCTTACTGAAATACTTATCATCTGGAAACCGTATGTAGTGCATATTCTTAATAAATAATAACACATTTTATTTTGGTTTACTGAAAATTAACAGGGCATTTGGGAAATTGCTGTTATTGTGGGAGCCTGTTTCCCATTTACCTTGGCAACACAATAGCTAGCTAAGTGGAAACCGAGAGAGCCAATAGCTGTGGAGGGTGGATTTTTTTTTTTTCCCTCTGCCATTGGTACTCAGAGAAAGCCATGCAGCTGGTAACATTAATGGCATCCCATAGACTCGGAGGAGATGAAAGCAGTAAAATGAAGCTCTAATGGGCTTAGCCATACAGAATTGCCATTCTGCATGGATTCCTTTTGCATTCAAACACAGCAGATCCACACCTTCCCAACGATATACCTATATTCCAATCCCTAGACCACGCAGGCTGTAATGCTTCAAAACTTTTTCATGGCTGTCAAGGACAGCATTGTGAACATGCTGACCTTGGAGGGCTTCTTGTGGCTGCTCCTGCGTCAACAGCCTTTCTTTCCTTTCTGCTCAGGACAGTTTCCTGGTTGCCCTGGCTTTGCGCCATTTCTTGGGAGATTCTTCCCCTTCACCCAAATGCAACATCCTGATATCAGCCTCCAGGGATTAATTTTAATTGGAGAAAAGCATAGTGATGCAGCTGGAGAGAGGATCCTGAGCGAAGGGATTTACGGATGTGTGGAAGGCAGTCTATGGAAAAGAACAGGAGCAGATCTCGTTGTCCTTGCTTCGTTTGTTCTCCATATTCTTTTCCTTGTTGGTTATTGGTACAGTATCAGGGAGGAAGTGAGAGACATGCTTCACACACAGTGACTTCAGCCTGTGGGGCCTGAATCTATTTGAAGGACCCTCTCCTCTTTTGTGTACCAGCCTTGCCAGCCTTACCAGCCTCTTTCCATTGCTAGGTTATAGGTGGGTTCGTTTTTATCCTAAGAGGAGGACAAATAATACACTTGCAATCCAGGTCTCTGTGTTCCTGTTGACATTTTTTTCCATTTGAGTGTTAAGTAGAATACCTCCATTCCATCATTCAATCCTACAAATTCTGCGGGTGTTTCGGGGTTCAAGCTGAGAAACCATATAATTATTCTTATCTAATGATGCATTTTATATTTCCTGGATTTAGGAGAACTTGCCTCTTGCTTATTTAATCCCCACTCCTTTCCACATGGCTGATTCTGGAGCATTAATGGCTCAACCACGTGTTTGAACACCCAGGTTGAAAACCAAAGTAAACTTCACCTTGTCTTACCTTTTTCCCTCCTACCCCCTCACCAACATGCCTCCAAACTCACCCTTAATCATGTCATCCTTAACGGCTATCCTGCTCTTAATCTCTCATATACCGGCTCACTGTTCCTTTCTAATCAACCTGTCCACCCTCAGCCTTTCCCCATCCAAAGCATCAAATGATGTCTCTAAAACAATCATTCTGAGTGTTAACAGGTCATAACCAAGATTGTCCTAGGATCGATAAGTAAATTTCTATTTTCTGGAGGATTAGATTCCTGCTTCAAAGCAGTCCAGAAAGATGCCAAAAGATGAAGTTGTACAGAAGAACCGCCCGAGTTAATTCTCCGCTGTGCCAGTCATCAGCAGTGTAAACCGGTCCTCAAACTCACCCTCTCCAGCTACTCTACATTACAGGATGATGATGAGATAATTGTACTGAATGTGAGGGAGGTATTACTAAATGGGACAGAGCAATGGGTTGCATTCAGCAGAGCATGATTCTTGCTGTACAATTCGAATAACCCTTGGACAGCGTTGAGTATTTGTAAATCCCCTGCCTCCACACCCATCACTCTCACATCACCGCACTCCCTGCACATCCATCACATCGCGCATGCCACAGAGTTTCACATATGCGTCTCCTCTACCCCAAACATTCTTCCCATTGCTATCCCCTTGTTATTTCTCCACCTAGGGAAATTCTACTCAACTATTCATTTATCACACGTATCATTTATCCCACTGCTACATATAATTTGATCATCACCACAAAGTTTAAGTGACAAGCAAAGGACTTACCTGCAACCATGTTAAGCTAACTCTATCTAAAATTGTATGTAGGCATTCGCCACATATTGAAGAAATGATTGCTTTGAAAGAAGGTCAGAAAAATAAAACTAGAGCTTACAGCTCTCCCTATCAATCAGGACAGTGAACGGTTGACGCAGATCAATGTTCTTATGGCAGCCCTGAGGTGTGAGGGCTATTATCACCCCCACCTTACAGGTAAGGACACACAGGTGTGCCCGAGGTTCAATAGAGTGTGTGTAACCATCCCAGGGGCTCCCACCCATTGTTCACAAATATATCACCGCCTTACCCAAACATCCTCCAATGGAGTCTCACCAAAGAGACTTACAGCTCAAGGAAAGCTATTCACAGGCATGCAGTTAGTTATCTGGGAGGCAGAGTGGGAACCCCGAGGCTGCCAAGTTTTCAACTAAAGCTCACCTTCAAGTCCCACAAACCAACTTTGCTGAGCCAGTTTCTCATGAACACTGAAGCTCCTTCCTCGCCTGGAAAAGTCCCTAGTGGTGCCATCTCCCAGCTGTAGAAATATCACTAACACAAAGGAAGGAAATTAGGGGAAAGTGCAGCTGAGTTGCTGTGCTCTCCAGACTATCCCAAACCAATGCATAGCAGTTATGATTTAGTCTAGCTAGCCCTCCAAGTTTCCTGGCTTAAGAATAAAAGTTAATTAATTATACTGTCCATTCTTGGCGGTTTTAAAATTCAGCCTTAACACTGTTTTGTAACACACCCGTTTGGTTTGGCTAAGTAAGAGACTTGCTTCAAAGAAAATGTTTTAGGCATGTTTGAAACAAAGGTATTAAGGAATGTTGGAGTGAGAAGGGAATCTCTTGAAAGTAGAAAGAGTAAGGAAAAATATATCTTACCATTAAGAAAAGAGCAAAGTGCTACCATTTATATTGTGCAAATAAAATAAAACTACTTCTAAAGTAAAAAGCCTCTACGAGTGACCTGATGGTCTGAGGTTTAAGCTCAGCACCTGAGAAAGGCAACTGAAATTGCTCAACAATTCTTTTCTGTGTGTAGGTGTAGAAAGGCAAAAGGAAATCTGGAACCCCAAAGAAAAGACTGGGAGAATTTCATGTTAATCTTAATTTAATTTTAAATACCTAATCACATTTGTAACTGAAGAAGCCACAAACATAAAAAAACAAAAGTTTCTAAAACTGAATCTTTGTTTGACAGGCTTTGACTTGGTTATTTTTCTTTGGGGTTTCTGACATGTGGGGAGTATATGAGCAAGGTTTTACCCCCTCAGATTTGGAAGCAGCTACAAGAAGCTACTTAATTTATGGCTTTAAAGAACAAGAACATTTTTCACATGAAGGCAATAAAACTAGGTCATAAGAGAAAGGTGTGAGAGACGAAGAAGTTGTCTAAATATTTCTCTGATAAATGACAAATCCACCTTGAAACAATTTTCCCATTTCTCTCTTTATTTAACAATGTCCTCCATTTTTATATTCAAGGCATATTCCATTTCCAAAATTCCATGCTCTCTAGCCATCTTCTACATTAGCATGCCAAATATTACAGATGGAGTTAACATATTCTGTGGTAATTTACTATTCTCTGCAGTCAGAGGGCAAACATGCCTCTTGACTTTCCCACAGCCCCCTGGAACTTGCTCTGTTCTTATCGTCCCTGCAGAGTTCCCACTGATAGCCGGGGAGGCCTGTGGGTGGGAGGTGTGGGCAGAAAACTCCTTGGAGAAGATCGGAGAGGAAAGTTCAACCCAGGGCCAGCTGGGCATCCTGGAGTGAGAAAGCAAAATAAGCAGTTGATCCTCAACAATTGGGGATATGCTAGGACTCTTCAGAGTTCAGGGTTTTCACATTTAAAAGGAGATGTATCTACTTCCAATGTGCTATGTGGTGGAGGAAGCACAGCCAAGTAGTAACTAGGGGAATGTAGTCCACAAGAAAAAGAAAAAGAAACCAAAGTAACCGAAGGAAATCTTAGAAACGTCTGATTCAGTTCCAGAAAGTCACTCTTGTGAAACTCATGGGGCTGTAAGACTGTTCTTACATGGGGCTCTTGTGCTTCACTTGGGTTGGCTCTGCTACATGGGAAGAATAAGGAACTAATTGCATAAACTTTACCAAGTGTCTGGCAGCCTACATGATTTTCCCCTTGTCCTTCCCAACCCACCTCTTTCTACAGCCGTACTTTCCAACCCCAGCCTCCTCTGATCTCCCCCCAGCACCTCTCTGAGTAGAGAATGACAGCCACGCTGAGTGCATGACTTCTTGCCAACAAATCCCAGACTTCGACATTATTGATCACCTTCCCATCAACACTTCCAGTCGTCGGCAAAACATGCCAGAGGTGTGGCTTTGAGTCCTGTCAGAGGTGCGTAATTGCTAACACCTACTGAATGTCCATACCCACAACAAGCCCCATTCTCCAGCAGGTCATTTATCAGTTGCAAATATTCTATACCCCACAGAGCGGAGAAAGGCATTTATAAGTGAGCGATGCGGTCATGCGCATCTTTCATCACTTTTTGTTTAGAGTCCTCTGCTTGGGTTGTGTGGATGTGACTTTTGATGGCCTTCTAACCATGAATGCCTAAGAATGTAGTCACTTTCTTCCTAGCAGGCTGCAGAAAGTGCAATTACTAAGCATGCCTAAGGGACAGGTCCTTCTTGGGCTTATAAAAATAACCATTTCTCTATCAAACTATTTTTTTTCTCACATACTTTCACCCAGCTCTGGAAAACAATGGGAAGGGACACCATGAATGAAAGAGCCTGAGGGACTTTTCTCCTCTGAACTGTGGAGATTCTGCTACCCAGAGTTTAGTCCTCAAGTTCACTTCTGACACATCAATGAAATTCTTTCCTTTGTTTAGAATCCTCTTGAACTTTAGAGCCAAGTGCCCACTCTGGAAGCCTGTGTGAAGGAACCTGTTCCTACCTGTTCTCCCTGTCAGCCAAGCTCAACTCCTCCAGGCTTATTCTGCGGTAGAAGGCCAATCCACCAGCTCTCTTCTGCCTTCTGGCCTTCTACCAGACTAAGCAGACATTTCTGAGTACCAGCTGCTGCCATCTTTGAATTTCCCTCGAAGAACTATCCCAGATAAGCCATACTCCTTATCCAGATTCGCCACTGACATGCTTTACTTTCCTCCTCTGGAAACCTCATAAAGGCAGGAACTGTGTCCATGGCATTCAGTGTCTTAGGCTGACACTTAGCACAGTGAGTGGCATAGTATACTCACCAGGTCTCTAAACACACCATAAAAGAGGCACTGTGTGGGTGCTCCGAACAAAATAAATTTATTTTTCCTTAGTCCTAAAGGTCCAAAGTCTAAAACTAAGGTAGCATAGGGATGGTTTCTGATATGGCCCTTTTTGTGGCTTGTCCTTGTAATGCATGCTCGAGTCACAGGGAGGGGACTCATTCCCATCTGTAATGGTACTGATTCATACCAGGCTAACAATGGATGCTTGTATATTGAATGCTAAAGAAGTAAATGTTTTCTTTTTCCTTAGAGAAGAGACTGTCAGCTCGTGAAAGAACAAAGCATGGATTTCTTTTTCTCCAGTATCCATCAGAACATCTCGTACCCAATAAGTAATCAATGCATACTTGATGGATTGAGCTCTAGTTTCAAGATAAAGATGGTCTATGGGAACAGAGTTACTTGCAAGTGTGTGTTTGTGTGTAAGCATTTGTTTGTGTGTGTGTGTGTGTGTGTGTGTGCGTGTGCACATTTGGATGTAAGTATATATGTGAGTATTTATGTTAATTATGCAAGTGCATGCATTTGTGTGTGAATGTGTTTGTGTGTGGTTGTGTGAGTATATGTGTGCTTGTGTGTGAGTGCTTGTGTCTATGTGGGTACATTTTCATTGAAAATAAAATGTAATTTAATGATTTTCATATTGTTATACTGGAAGCCAGTTCTAACTTTTTGGTCAGATAGCTAGCAAGCAACCGTCAGCTTAAAAATCAATTAAAGAACAGAAGCAAATGAGTTAGTTCCAAATTCTGTGCTGTTTAAATCCATTTCTCTTTATAATGACAGTGCTCTGTGAAGTAATTTTCTTTTGATAAAAGGAGACCAAGTTCGGTGACCCCAAAAAGAAAAGAATTAGTGATTTCTCTGCCTGAGACTTGACAAACAGCCTTTCCATCTTGCTCCCCTTATTTCCAGCAGTGAAACAAATAGACTCCGGAAATAATACCCCCCCTCCTCTTTTAGAGGTTGGGGAACCTCAGGCCTCTGCATACTTCATCATTTTGTTTTTCTTCATAAGAACATGAGGTTCCTGTTGACCTTCCATCCTCCTGGGGGCACATCAGTCTTTCGCCCAGCAGCGCCCCCTCAACAGCGCAGTTGGTAAGGTCTCCAGTGGACTTTCCACGAGGCAGCAGTTTCACCCCTTGCAGCTGCCACCAACCTTCACCAGGCATCTCCAGGGGGTGCACAAGTTTTCTGTCCCTCCCAGTAACCTGAAGCTGGGTAGGCATCGTATTTATCCATATGCATCATTGAGGTGTGAGAGCCACATGACGGAGGCTCTTGGCAAGAACAAGTGTTTCTCTAAGAGGAAGTGTACACGTTTGCAGACATTCTACTCCATAAATCCAAAGCCACTGAAATAGCATGTTGGACCTTAGTCAAGAACGGTAAGGTACACAATCACAATCCCATTAAGCTGCACATTACATTTTGTGAGAACTTCTCAGATGATGTGTCTCACCTGGTGCACTCTGGGAGTCTCTAACTCTGCTTTGATTCTCCAGGTCTAGATCTCCAATGCTACTATGCAGAAGACATTCATAGCCGGGCAGCTACTTTATGTATGCACATGCACACCACAAAGTGCGGGACCCTCACTTTCTCAATCAGGCAACTTCAATGCACACAGAGAAACTGGTTTCCTGAGATAAGATATTCCTCCTACTGCTTAGAAGAATGAGAGTGCTTTGGCAAGGAGGAGTACCCTGGAGGATTTGGGGTGGGAGGATGATGTAATTATATTATAATCTCAAAATACAAAACAAATTGTTTTTATTTTTAAGAAAGAATGCTACAGAATCAAACTTCAAGTCCTCCATGAATGTAATCAATTGGCACAAAGCCCTCATTTTGGCATGGCCTCTTTCTTCCTCTTTCTTCTTTGCTGTCCTTCCAACACAACATCAGGGTCTCTGCTCCTGCCATTTGTTGTGAGCAGGACCTTGGTAAAATTACTTGACTTCTCCGTGCCTCAGTTTACTCATCCATAAACAGAAAACACCAGCACCTACTACATTGAATGCAATGGCTTAATAGCTGGAAAGCACTAAGAAATGCCAGGTAAGGTAAGAGCTCAAAATGTTAGCTGCAACGAAAGTGCATTGAAATGAGAGCAGGGAAATCTGAGAAGCCACTGCATGTGGCAGCCATTAGGTCCTTGCAATGAATAAAGTCTAGCACTTAGGTGGGTAGCAGATGATATGTGGTTGGCCACATAGATAAAGGCGCGATCAAGAACAAATCACTGACTCTGGTAGACTGTGCTAAGATATTTACCCTTCTCTAGAGGGCAATAGGAGAGTATGGAAATTTTTAAGCTAGAGTACAATGTGATCAAATTTCTGGCTTTGGGGTCCAGAATCTTAGATACTTAGATTAAGTATCTAAGAGCACTGCTTTTCCAGGAACCTGGGAGTTTGTTTCCAGCACCTACATTAAATGCCTCACACATGCTTAAACTCCAGCTTGTGAGGGGCCTCTGACTCTTGTTTCCAAAGATACCTGCACTCACGTGCAAAGACACACAGACACAGACACTCACAAGGTAATTTTTTAATTAAAAACTATTACTTTGGAATTTACTCTGAAACATGACATTATTGCTAGGAAGTTATGAAATATAGCATAATAAGTAAATGAAGCCAAATCATAGCTACACATTGGGAAGTTTAGTGCTTTGCAGCCCTGATTCTCTTGCTGTAGTGAATTAAAGCTAAAGATGAGTTCTGATGATATAGTCATTTTATTTCACATCTATGTCATTGTCAAATGATGAGGTAATGGCATGGTGGGGCATGCTAATTTCCTGTTACTGCTGAAGACATTTCAACAAAGATGGTGACTACACAAAATTACTATTACATAGTTTGGTATTACAGAAGTCTGAAATGGATTTTTCTGCTCTACTCCATTGTGTTGGCAAGGCTGGTACTTTTGGGAGTTTCAAAGCAGCATTCACTCTTCTTTTTCAACTTCTACAGGCAGCTTTCACTCTTTAGCCCTAGTTCTTCTTTACAGCTTCCAAGCCAGCAGTGTCTTCAAACCTCTCATTGACTTAGGCATCTTCTGGCTTACTAACCATCTACACTGATAAGGGGTTTGCAGTCAAATGGGACCACCAAGGCAACCAGGTTAATCATTCCACCTCAAGATCCTTGACTTGATCTATCCCAAGTCTTTTCACTGTGTGCATTTTAGGAATTAAGTTATGCACATTTTAAAGAACAACCTTTTTTTCCGGACAGGTTTCAGTGTGCTCTCAAGCAGCTCTGATAATCTGAGGTAACCTCTGATTACCTCATCTTGTGCTGTCCAATGCCAGGGGTCTAAAAGGAGAAGCAATAATCCAGATTCAGATCAGGGGCAGCTGGTAAAGGCATAGGCTTGGTCAGGGTGTGACATGGAGTGGCATTGAGACATAGCTTAACCTCCCTGTTCTTCAGCCTTCTGTAATACATTGACTACTGCAGTGTCATTTAGGAGTCACCTACAGCAACCTTCTTCATTTTGAGTATGAAAAACCTAATGCAGACTCCATTAAGGTCACAGCTGGAGTACACTAATCCAGACCATTGATGACTCCCTGAAGCACTCTTGCTCCCATCGGGCCTTAGTTCTAAAGTGTTTAACTTTATCCACACTCTATCATGACATATTCAGAATATAGTCACATATCCCCAAAACATACAATTTTCACTTTAATTAAAATGAGCTTATAGTAACCGCTGTAATTTCATTCCTGGTCTTCATGAGTCATTTAATAAAACCCTTTCAAGAACTCACAATAGTTCTGTGCCTTGCTCTAGGCCCCTCATTCTTCCTACTCATCACTTCATGGCTGGTAAAGATCTTGAAACAGATCATTATAGTCGAAATATCTGGAGGGCTTGAAAACACTTTTTCATATCTGCATTGTTGTCAGAATATATACAAAATGTGTGCACTTTCTGAGACATTGGATTGAAAAACTTGTCTGTTTACTGTCCTTTCTGATAAGATTTTCTTTCCTTCATCTGCTCTGATGGTTACTACAGAGCATGAAGTTCCCCTATTATAAGCTAAGAAACCTACAGAATCTGTGTTCCCTTATTATGGTATCCACAAATCCATTTTAATCAACAGGGACACAGCTACACCAGTGGCTACTTCTTTGATATCTGAGTAAAGGGAGCCATCTCAGTGTGAATGACCCCCTGAAGGTGAGTCAGCATTGAGAAGAATGGCAAGGGCTGGAGAAGGGAGGCTGTGTACATGTTGAGAAGGATCACACCAATGGCACATCAATTAATTACTAATCTTCAACACACAGAGAATCAAGGTGCCAATAAATCATCCCACCTCCTAAAGCTTGTTACTCCTCTGAGAGGGCTGTTCAAAGTTATACTTTTTGCTTTTCAGTTTGCTATAATGTCTGCCCAACTGGAAGGTGAGCCTTAAGAACTCAGCTGAGTTGAAACAAATAAAATGTTCTTTGTGGCACTCCCCTGGTTCTCTGTGGGGAGCTGAAAGAGCAACAAGGTGATCAAATGCAGCAGGCACCAGAGAGAGGACATGCTTAAGACTGAAAGGATTGTATTGACAAAAGAGAAAAACATGTCAACCAATTATTTTATATATATATATATATGTATTTATATATTATTTATATATTGTTTATGTATATATTATTTATATATACATAAATATATAAATTTATATTTATATATAAAGAAAATATAATTGATGTCTTTCTCATATCCTGTAGAACCCAGAGAAATAGGACAAAAACTATCATATTAGGTGTGAAGAAAATAAAGACTTTCTGGGTTTGTCAGAGGTCAAGATCTGAGTATAAGTTTTCATGAAACCTGTAAACCCAAAGGTTGCCCATGTTGGCTTAAAGAACTTCAGTTAAATTGTAAGGAATTGTAAAGGTTGAAACTGGAGGCAGTTCTAGCTTGCAAAAATATTAGTAAGATAGAACTTATTGGAGAATAGTCTTAAACATCTGATCTATAGTGAGTTCAAACATTCAGTGTCACCAAGGTTGAGCCCAAAGACATTAAGGATCGTGAGACCAAAACTTCTTAAGCAATCAGAAAACAACCATCAGTATCAAAACAAAACTGGCTCTGGGCATCTAATATGCCTGCTACCTCCCGGCACCACGATGCTTTGTCTCTCTTTATGGTCTTTCAGATTAGTTTCTTTCTTTCTTTCTTTCTTTCTTTCTTTCTTTCTTTCTTTCTTT
>NW_026592548.1:13504894-13537123 GCF_907164565.1 Psammomys obesus
TTCTTTCTTTCTTTCTTTCTTTCTTTCTTTCTTTCTTTCTTTCTTTCGTATTCTCGAAACCCATGTGAAGCAGTGGAGAGCTGGAAGTCATCATTTACAAACGTACACACACAGACATGCATACATGCATGCACATGTGCACATATATGAACACATAAATGCACGCACACACACACGCACACAAACACACACACACACCTAATACAACCACCATGACCATGACAAACAGCCTAACTATGGGTTGAAGAGTCAAAACTTCATTTTGTGTTTTTTCCATGGTACAAGTTTTATCATGTTCTACTGTGATTGCATGAGATTTCTCAGACACAACTTTTCCTTGAGGCAAATGTTCTCAAACTAATAAATCTGGATAAATCAATCATTTTCTATGTTCCCTGACTTTGATTCAGAACATCAGGTAATGGCAAAGCTGTCATGAAGAAGGCCCAAATGCCCCATGCTTAGTCTGTAGTCATTCTGTTCGCTGAACTTTGAGAAGCTATAAAAGAAGCAGGAGGAAAAACTCTTACAGTAAAACAGGGGTCTGAGTGCCTGTCTGGGAGTTATCCTATTTGGGCTGTCCTCCCTACTTATTTTATTTAAGGTCCACTGGACTTTACAATAAATTCACATTTAAATTTTGTGCAAAAGATCAAAATGCACAATAAATAATACTTGGAAGTGTATTATAAAACAAGCATTAAGGTTGGTATTTAATGATTTTAAAGGCCAAGCAGGAGAATTACCAAATGCATCATATGGTAAACTTGGAGAACTTAGACTATATCATGTACCCAGATGTGTTTCCCATGTCTAGTCCAGTTTCTTCCAGGCATAAAATATCCTAATGGCTTTAAGAAACAAAAACTGAATAGTTTAATTTATGGTTTCTGTTAAGAATGCTCACAAATAAATACGTTGTCAAATATATGATAATAGCACATGGAGTTTTAATTGTTAACACATACTAAGAGTCATGTGAACAAAATCTTGAAAATGGCTACCAGAAGGAATCAAAATAAGTCAAGAACACAGAGGAATGTGGAACAGGGCTTGAGATAGCTCAGCAATTAAGAGTAATCGCTGTCCTTGCAGAGCTCAGGAGTCTAGCTCCCAGCAGCTAGGTTCAGACACTCACAACTATTAGTAACTCGAGCTTCAGAGTATCTGAACCCTTTTCTGGCCTTCATGGGAACCCACATACGTGTGAACACACAATACACTGCATATATGTGTGAACACATATGCACCACATACGTAGGTGAACACATACACACATGTGAACACACACACCACACAATGTGTGAACACACACACCCATAAATAAAAGATGAACCTTAAAACAAATAAAGTGATGGAATGAGAGAAGTGGAGGTAGAAATGGTGAAAGAGACAGAAAGGGAAATAACAGTGAGAACCTAACATTATAGAAGCCCTGGTTGAGCTCTTGAACAGCCTAGTTCAACAAAGGGATAGTGAAAGTACTGTTTTCCAAATTGCCATTCAGCCTCAATTTCCACATCCATAGCACCTTGATTGGCCAGCAGCAGCAACTGGCAAATCCTGAAAGAGCAAACAGGAGGGAATGAGTGGAAGAGAACAGACTCTCAAGAGACAGCTTCAGTGAGACTGAATTGGGGGTAACAAAGACAATTGAAATATTTAGGTGTAGGTAGGAGCTTTCAGGGTGAGTGTAGATCATCGGCAGGGGCCAGGGTGCTGCGAATGCCTCATTTGCATAAGGAGGAAGTCCAGGTGCCTCTGGACATGACCTTATAAGGAGGAGGGAGGAATTTTTACCTGGTTAGCAGCTATGTGACCCTCCTCCAGGGAGCAAAAATGGGAACACAGGGCTATTGTTCTGGGGCATGCAGACCTAGGGCACTGAGGGAGTGGTCCTACTCCTGCCAATCTCAGGACAATGTATCTGGGGTTTGGACATGCCTGGACCCCACTCTTGCTCCAGGCCGGCTTCCCTCAGTTCCACAGAGCTTCCTGTCCCCACACCAAATCATAGGAAGAAAGAGCTTGATGGTGAGAACAGATATTTGGGAGCCATAAACACCCAGGTAAAGCCCTCTGTACCATGTGGTATACCTGACCTGCAGGACAATCAGCAGTGAGTGATAAACATGCTGTGAAACTTTTGACCTAGTACAGTGACTCCAGTAAGTTACCAAAAGGAAGGAATTCGCAAGCCTCAGGGAGGGAAACAGTGATTGGTGTCACCTGCAAGGCTTTCCAAAAGGAGCTGGCCCATGAGCAGAGAGGTAGACACTGAGTTCCCTGGTCGTAGGTGCCTAGGGAGGATGAAGTCCTGGACAATTTATGTCAATCAAGATTAAGTAAGGTTCTTGGGCAAGATGGTTACACATATTAATGCCTTGATTGAGCAAGCTTCCACTTTAGCCCATGCTAAACTCTTCCTCTGGGCTTCTTCTCAGATGGTAGGGACTCAAAGAATGCTGCCATTTGTCAGTTTTTGCTTTGCATTTGTTTTAGTTTTTGTACTAGATATTTTTTTTCTCCATGCTCTTGAAAATTTTTTGGCAAAGGCAACTTCAGGTGAGGAGTGTTTGACTTGGCTCGCAACTTCAGAGGATAGTCCCTGCTGGCAGGAAAGGTGTGATGGGAGAAGAGTTGTAGGTGCGGTGGGAGGAGCAACAGGTGGCTGGTCACACAGAATCTGAAGTAGGAAGCAGATGGAGATGAATGCTGGCGCTCAGCCAGGTTCTGCCTTTTTCCTGTCATAAGCATCAGGGGACCCCAGCCTGTGTAAAGATGCCTCCCACATTCATGATCGCTCTCCTTCTTTGCTTGAATCTCTCTGGGAACACTCCTGTAGGCACATCCAGAGATTGGTCTTCTGGGTGTTGTAAATTCCATCAATTGACAATCAGATTAGGCATCACAGTTTTATCTCCCACAGGCATAAAGTGATTTTTAAGAACCCCTCACTTACATATGTAAGGCTTTCTGTAGCACAGCCCTTTTGAGTCAATGGAAAAAATCCACTTGTAGGTCCCATCTTCATCCCATACAGTCTTTCACAACCACGGTTGTTTACAGCTGTGTTTTTCAGTTCTCTTTTGTACATGTCTGAGAGAAGGTTGTGTGTGTGTAAGTGTAAGTGTAGGGTACGTATGCACATCTGTGTACTTGCAAGTAAAAGCCAGGAGCCAACATCAGATGTCTTCCTCAATTGCTCTCCATCTCATTTTTCCAAAGCAGGGACTTTTACCTGCAGGTCACTGGTTCAGCGAGACTTTGGGCCAGCCCAGGGACTCACCTGGCTCTGTCTCCAGCACTGGTGTCTCCAGCACTGGCATTACAGCACCAGCTACCACATCCAGCTTTTTACATAAGGGGTCCAGACTCAGATCATTAAACTTGTAAGACAAGCACACGGTAGACCAAAAGATCTCTCCCTGCTTTCATTAATCCAGGATGGTTTTAAGACCAGTCTCAATTTGTAGCCCCAGATTGCTGGAGTGGAATTCACTATGTAGCCAAAAATGGTCTTAAATAATTTATATCCTTGCCTCAGTATTAAGTGCTGTATGTTGAGATTGCATGTGTACATACATGCCTTCCTTCTCGCACTCTTGACCTGTAGCCATTTGGAGCCCCCTTTACCTGGCCCTATGTCTTGTCTCTTAATTCTTTCTCTTTACTCTGGAGATCACATCTACCTATGGGCCTTAGATATCAACTTTTGGCTTCTGATGTAGACTGGCTTAGACTCCACCCTTTTATCATACCTGCTTATGACTGTTCTCATAGTTATTTACTTCCTCCCACAAGCCTCCTATGACCCAGATCCATAGGCTGATCACCAAGCCATCTGGTTCCAGAGAGAGTGAGACCTTAAAGTCAGCTAACCCAGCACCAGCACATAGAGTAGATTCTCTATAAATATTTGATATAATTTTATGGATTAATTTTTAAAATGTTCACAGTTTTTTTTTAGGCAGCTATGGAATTTTCTATATAATGCACATCTATGGGCATTCTTGAGCAAAGACAACATCCTCTTTAGAGAGACCCACCCTCCAAACTCAAAGAATAACTCTGTTGACCTCTGTGGAGGCAGATTTCTTTGAGGGGCCCGTGTACCAAGGGCAGACACTCAGACACGTGAAATGAATGGCAAGCGCAGCGCAGGGCGAGAACTTTGTAAGTTCCCTGTAAGTTAGACAAGTACTTGTAATGAAAGGTTTGTGAGTTCAGAAAGCCCCAGGGTATTAGAAAAGACAGTTCAGCTTCCTGTCTGGGAAGAAATGACAGCTCTCCTCACTGGAATTAAGCTTTAGATATTCTTGAGAAGAAAAAAAAAAAAAAAAGAAAAGAAAGAAAGAAAGAAAAAAAAATTCTGTAAGTAAAGAAATGCTTTGGACCCACTGCAAGAAATCTGGTGTCATGTGACCATGACCCCTTTTGGGATCAGATGCCTAACGAATTGAGAGTGTTCAGAGGAGCTTGGCATCATTTCAGCGAGAATGATGGCTTTCTCACTCCCAGTACAACCATGGAGGCTTACCAACACCTGCCTATGGTGAATGACAACCAATCCTCTCACCTCCCACAAGAAGCATGCCCTACAGAGTGTTCCATTGAACCCCTTCTTTCAACTCTGCTCCATCTGAGTACTGCTCATCCTCATGTCTCCTGTGGACAGTAGCAGCCAGTTTCAACCTGACTTCTGTATGCCAGAATCCGCTCCCCTGTAACGTTTCTTCCCTATGCCCTAGAATATGATTTAAAAGCTTGGAGTTGCATCCTTTCCCCCTCAAAACCTTACAGTAGTCCCCATTGTGTGTAAAATAAAAATCAACCTACCTGTTATGACATGTGAATCTGTAGGTGACCTGCCCGCCACAGCAGCTTCTTCTCTCTCCCTGCAATTACCCTGATTTTTACCCTGCCCATTTCATCCAAGGGATATCAAATTGTATTTACATATAATTACTATTTAGAATTTAAAATACTCTCAGAACCACCAAACTGTATTTGTGACATTTCCCCTGCTTCACCACCTCTCCTCTCCTTCAACTGAGTATCCGCATATTTCCCTTGATGATTTAGCTCAGGTAGCAGTTCCTTCAGGGAAAGACTACTGACCTTTGGCAGGGCTGAGCAGAAGCTTCATCTCTGTATCCCATTCTACTAGAGACTCTCTACTACCTGAGGATGGCTCTGTTTGCATGCTGGCCTTTACCAGTTCCAAGTAGCATCAAAGCTACATTCTGCCCTGAATTTACAGCCCATGAAGGAACACTGCGGTCAGGAAGGATCCCCAGATAGGAACCTCAAAAGTCACAGGGAGTGGTCAGATACTAAGAACCTAGTAAATGAATGCAGGTTACATTACCAAACAAGTAAGCAGTGCACACAGACTAGAGGGTGGGGTCAGATAAGGTGGAGTCAATGTGTAGACAGAGAACTCGAAAACAAAATGAGCTAAGAGCAATGCTGGAGCATCATCCGGAAATGAGGACGTAATGTTTTCCAAGACAGAAAGTAAAGCTTTGAGGAAAATATGATACTCTTTGTGGTTTTGAAAGATGGCTTCAGCATCTTCTACAAACCTCCAGAATATGATTTATTGTATTATTGACTGGGGAAGGGAAGAATGACCCTGGGGAATGATTTAACAGTAATGTTCTCCAAGGAACTACAAATGTGTCACTTTTGTGCAAATGGGAGTTTGAAATGAAAAAAGAAGAGGCTATAGGTATAAATTATGTAGCATTTTGGTGCTTTTGATATTATGTTTCACAAAAAGGCTAATATAAAGTAGGAAGAGAATTGAAATGCTTTTTGATTAAATAACAAATGTAGATTAATATTTAAGGGACATTTCATTATATTTATGAGGCTGGACACTTGAAAGAGAGAAATGCTTGGAAGAAAAATTTAAGATTCATCATTGGCAATGGGTTTAGTTCTGTAAGTTGGTGGTAGGAAACACGACAGGGCTGGAAAATGGTTCCGTAGGTAAAGTGTTTACTCTGTGATCATGTGCACCCAAGTTCAAGCCTAGAACTGGAGAACTGGAGACAGACAGATCTCTGAGGGTCCTAGACAGTTAGCATAGCCAAACTGGGGAGCATCACATATCGAGAAACCTATCTCAAACAACAGGGTAAATAGCAACTTAGGAATGCACTCAAGGCTGACCTCTGGCTTCCATTTGCAGGTACTCACAAATGCCTGCCTCTTGATAGGCACATGTGCGTCCACATACATGAACGCATATGCACGCACAATATACCAACGCAGCACACTGAAAAGAAAGAAATGGGTGACAGGACACACCAGGTTGGCCTCCCCGTGTCCACAGTTAAGCCCTCCTCAGTTGGAAACTGTCACTCCTGAGCTCTGCCTTCATTATTCCCTTGCCCTCACTGTCTCAGGCCACCGCTGTAAAATAAGCCCCAAGAAAGTGAGTGTCACCTGCATGTCTTGTTACTGTGATAAAACACCTTGACAAGAGCAACATACAGGAAAAGGCGTTTCTTTAGCTCACTGTTCAAGGACGCAGTGAGGGAGCCATGCAGCAGGAGTTACATCATCAAGTCACATAGTACTAATAGTCAGGAAGTGAAAGCAGATTAAATTTCAATTGCCCCACCCTTCATATCTAGTCCAGGACTCAAGCCCATAGAATTTTGTCTTTTTAACAAAATTTTTAAATTGTTTTTGTTAAAACTGGGGTCTTCCTGACAAGGTTAACTTGCTATAGGCAATCCCTCACAGGATGTGCCTAGAGATTTGACTTCTAGAAGCGTCTACTTCCTGTCAGGGAAGCCATTCATAGGAACCACAACAATGAGGCACCTAGAGGGGAAAGTACAAAAACGCCTGTAAGCTAAAAGTGTAAAATCACTGTGTTCATGAGCTTGGCATCTGATGTGGGCACAATCTGAAGATGGAGAAGAAAGAGTCTTGGCATTCATCCCTTTGGAGAGGAGGGTCACTGTGCCATTAGATACAGAAAGGACACAAAAATTAAAAATAAAAATGGAAAGCTCCTCTGCCTAGCCCTTATATAGGGGATCCTAAGCCCCGATCCCATTCATGAGGGGCAGATCTCATGACTCAGCTGACTCCTTGAAGGCTACATCTTTAACATTCACACTGGAAATTAACTTTCAACATGAATTTTCTCAGGGATGAAGGCACCCAAAACCGTAGCCTCTGCTGCCCTAGAAATGTTGTTTCTTGTGTGATGAGAGCCACTATGCACTGAAAGGGTGTGGGTGATAAAGTTCCGCGTGGAAGGCAGTTTACCTCCAAACCCGGATACAAGAGGCAGCCAGGGCAGATGTGAGAAAGCCTCAAGAACAGGGAGAAGCATGAGAAAACAAGCAGTGACGCTCGGTGTCACAGTGTCCACATTCAGACACTCCTGACAGTCCCCAAAAAGCATAGGCGGAGAGGCGAATTTGGGCCCTTCCTGTACCGAACAACTTTCAGACTGCATCTTCACACTGACCCGTAACTGGTCTGAGGGAAGAAATCCTCCGGATCCTGGCCAGAATCTTAGCTCAGAAGCCAGTGAAAGGTTAGCTCTGACCCCGTGCTGACGGCACTTTGTTCTGAAGCCAAACTGCTAACGTAAGGCCTCCAAGCTACGTAGAGTCCAGTAATACTCTGTCATCTCTCCTCTTGTTTGAAGTTGCTACAAACAATTTACAGGTTTCACTTTATCTCTGCTTTTAATTCAGAGGTTGTTTCTCCAACTGAGTAACTCAGAGCCGCACTGCTTACTCCAGAACCATCTCGGAAAATGAGCGTCAGGTCTGGTTTTTGTAAGAATGAGCATAAAAGGCACATGGGAGAGAAAGGAGCCTCCACTACAGCTCCAGCACGGATCAAGAGAGTAAAGAGGCTGTGGAGACCACTAAGGTCACTTCACAGTGTGCATACTACAAACTCAGCTTACTCATCAGCAAAATCAGTGCCCACCCCAAATTAAAATCTTGTCAATATGCAGTAAAACTCTGCTCCAAACATCTTGTGTGTTTTCAGATACACACTGAGTGCCTTACTGGTATGTCTGGATTTGCTTCGTGGACTGTATGTGAAATCTAGCAACGGATGAGGCAAGCTTGCATTTCTTCTCTCTCTGCTCTTGAATAGGATATAACTAGCTGCCTCAAGCTCCTGCCTTGACTTCCTCACAATGGTAGTCTGTAACTTGCAATTGCTAGACAAATAAACCCTCCCTCCCCTAAGTTGCTATTGTTATAGTATTTTGTCACAGCAACAGAAATGGAACTAGGGCAATAGTTAACTCTGTCAAACTCTTCCAAGGTAATTAATTGCCACAGGGGACACCCTCACAAGTTACCCTCTTTCTGGGGCAAATGGTAAGTACTTACTATGCATGGCCACCCATAATCAAGAGCTCTGCATGGGTGGGGCCAAGGCCTCTGTTACGACTTGTCCACGGCTCAGATGCTCCCATCATGTATCCCTGCCTCCTCCCTCACTCCCTTACTGTTTTTTTTTCCCAAAACCTTCCTACCTTAATGCCCATTTCAAAAGTACCCCCACTCTGTTATTTTGCCACAGCACAAGAATCTCCATGGATTTTAGATCCATGAGATTCATTCATTCATAATACCCCCTTAGAACTTATCAATGAGGGCCTAACGCATAGCGGCCTTGCCTTGGGCTGAATTCCACCCAACAGTGGAGATTTCAGTGGCCTCTAAGGAACTGACTGAAAAAAGGCCTAGACTCCAAGCCTTAGAAACTAACCTAGAAACATTTGACCATCTTATGGCTTCCATATTTCTTAGATACTATAAAAAAAAAAAAGACATAAGAAAATCTTTTATAACAGAGAACTGCATTCGCTACCCTTTCAACATAATAAAAAAATTCTATCTTGTCTTGAATTTCTCTCAGTTAACATAAATCAATGCCCTCAAGTAGCTTAGCATACTGGAAACTTCAATGGCACCAATATCAGCTACCTGGAAATGTTCTTTCACAGAAATGGAGGAAAAGGGCAGGTCCAGAGCATTCAGTCCTCTCCATATCAGAAACAGGATGTGAAAAGGCCTGGAGTAACCTTAATACCCCTGCCTTAGTTAGGGTTCCAACGCCTGTGATGAAACACTGGGACCAAAAGCAAATTGGGTAACAAATAATTTATTTTTCCCACAGCTCCATAACAGTTCATCATCAAAAACAGTGAGAAAGGAACTGAGACAGGGCAGGAACCTCAAGGCAAGAGCTGATGCAGAGGCCATGGAGGGGTGCTGCTTACTGGCTTGCTTGTCATGGCTTGCTCAGCCTGCTTTCTTATAGAATCCAGGACCACCAGCCCAGGGATGGCACCACTCCCAATGGGCTGGGCCCTCTCATATCAATTACTAACTAAGAAAATGCCCTACAGCTGGATCTTATGGAGGCATTTTTTAGTTTGAGGTTTCTTCCTTTGAAATAACTCTAGCTAGGACACCCTTCCATTTGAGAGATAAGAGAAAAATCCTTGAATAAAATAGATATAGGAAAACAGGTTGACCTTTCAAGCACGCACAGGCTCTGAATCCACAGGGCCCTTTCCTCTGAAGAAAAGGACTGATTCCATGTCTGAAGCAAACGTCCCATTTCCCTATTCCATCTTTCTGGTAAAACTGAGAAAGGCTGCTTCATACTCCCAGCCCCCAGCTGGCTTGGTATTGACATAGCAGACAAAGTAGCACTACGTAATATTTCTTGACTCTGCAAGCAGAGAGAAAGAGGAGCTCACAGATGTGAGAATGACTTTCTCACATACTTTACCATATTTCACACTTTGTTGAGAAGTCAGCAGAGAACTTCACACTTCATTGAAAATCCATTAAAACAATTACTAGGTCATTAGCATGGACATTTAAGTACCAGCTTTCAAACTCCCCCACTAAAGGAAGCAGACCCCTACCACCCTTCACAGGCCAAGCCAGTGGGACTTGAGTAAATAGCCCAGATACATTAAAACATGTTCATATGGGGGGGAAATACAGTCTCATCAAGGAAGAGAGAATGATGATCATTAGAAACTAGGAAGGAAGGGTTGTGCTATGGAGATGGCTCAGCAGCTAAGTAAGGCCCCAGACTGAGGAACTCATCAAGAAGCTAAAATTGCCTGTAAACTCTGTTCCAGAGGATCCGACACCCTCTACCGGCCTTCATGGGCTTCTATGCCATGTGGTAACCATAAAGACAAATAGGCACACACAGAGATACACATTAGATTAATAAATACAACATGAAAAGAAATCAGTTACAATGTGTTTTAAAATTTGAAATTAGGAAGAGGATTGGAGGTATGATGTGGGAGGCTAGACAATGAGCACCCAGGTCCTGTTCAATAGGAGCGAGGAGCTTTAGTGTTTTATAACCAGTAAGTACCATGACTACCATTGTCAGTAATTGCTTACATTTTCTACAACAAACTAGAAGAGAACCTCTTAGCATAAAAATGATATGTTTGAGGGGACTGAATGATCATTTTTCTGATTCAAGCATTTTATGTAATATATGTATGTGAATCAAAGAATCACATAGTAGCCAAAAATATGGATAACAATGTCAGTTTAAAGTGAGAAAGGGGGCAGACAAAATATTGAGCAGGCAGGGCACCTTCTGCCACACTTGGAAATCTGAGCTCAATTCTGGGACCCATATGGAAGGAGAGACAACTCTTACAAATTGTCTTCTGACTTTCACATTTGTTCTGTGGCACACGCCCACTTACATACATAGACATATATGCACATACTCATACACACAAATAGAGAAATTAATATAATAAAGAGGAAAGAGGAAGCGCTGCATGCGATTACATTACGTCACCATGTGTGGTGCACAAGAAAACTATACATCACTCTCTCAATTGTATCAGCTGTAGAAAGGTACAATGCAGAAATGTCAGCTGATTGTGGAGTGTGCTCAAGGCAACCACAAGAACCCATTGAGTGTCTCCCAAGACTTTAAATAGTTTCTCTTGCCAGTGACACCACATTTATCTCCAACCCAAATTTCTCAACCTTCAAAGTTGATTTTCAAGTGTTCACTTGGTCACTCACTTGAAGAGCAACCAAAATCTCAAACAAAATGTGACCAAGCTAAACTCTTGATTTTCCTTTGAACCTGCTCTCCATCTGTTATTTTGTTGTACCTTTTCTTATTGATGTGTGAGACATTATAAAGCTGCACAGATCCAAAGATACATTTGATAATTTTGTATATCAGATATGAAACCATTATCAAAACCAAACCAATTTACATATTCTTCACTCACAAGCATTTTTCAGAGTCAACCATGACTCCCTTCTTTCTGTATCTCATCACACTTAGCGGGCCTTCTCTCTCAGAGACCACTAAGCTCCTGCGGCAGCTGGTCTCAGTTGTCAACTTGACACACGTGGAAAGAAGAAAGCTAAACTGAAGAATTGCCTCTGTCAGCTTGGTCCTTGGGTATTCTGTCAGGTGTTTTCTTGATTGCTAACTGTTGCAGAAGAGCCCAGCCCTCTATGGGAGCTACCATTCCTAGGCAGGTGGGCCTAGACCTGTGAGAAAGGTGACCCTTAGAGCAAGCCAGTAAGCAGCTTCCACCATGGTTTCTGCCTCTACTCCAAGTTGAGTACCTGCCTTGTCTTTCCCAGATGATGGGCTGTCATGTATAAGATGAAATGTTCCCTCTCTGCTTCAAGTTGCTTTTCATCATGGTGTTCATCACAGTAATGGGAAGCAAAATAGAACACCTTTCTATAAACAAGTTTGCATTTTCTTGAGTTTATTTTTTTCTCTGATGTTACCACAATTAATTTGAGACTCACTCATGTATTCACCTTTACCCTTTCAAAAGTTTAAAATCAACTTCTTTGAAATGTCACAGTATGCAATAAATTGAGATCATATTCCTTCTTCATTCTCTTATCTACCTCCTATTTCTGAGGAACCCTCTCCTTCCCACCTTGTCACCTTCCCACCACACCAAGGATAAATACACATGTTCTGGTTGTTCCGTTTCTGACCAGTGTGTAATGTGATGAGAGATTTTAACATAGACTATTCTAATATGTGTGTTATTTTCTTATTGGGATTCAATTTTCAGTTGCCTAATAAGCTATGCTATTAAACATGTTTCTGTGTTTATTTGACAGTTATCTTTTTTGATGGAATGTTTATTCAAATTTTTCCACTTCTAAAATATGGTAGTTTGATTATTTTATGATTGAGCTTTGAAATTTCTTCATATATTTTAGATAACTCTTCCACCAGATATATGTTTTGCAAACATTTTCTTTACACATGTGCTTCTTGGTCTACAATTTTCTCATAAGGTATTTAAACAGCATCTCTTCGCATTAAAGAAGTCCAGTAAGCCAGGCTGTTGCTTTATGAATCATTAATTTGGTGCAGTACCTAAGAACTTTACCTACCTTTAGGATAAAGCTTTTTTTCTCCTACATTTTAAGTTTTACATTGAAGTTTCTGACACATTTTGAGTTGGTATTTGCATACTGTACATGTATATAAGTATGAATCAAAGTTTCTCTCTTTTTTTCTGTGTGTGTATGTTAGAGACAAGAGTATATGGTATATGGTGGCTAGGAAATAATTCCACGAAATATTGCTTAAGAAGGATTCATCAATGAATTGCTTTTGTGCCCTCCTTGATGTAAATATCTGCGAAGTGGGCTTGCTCCAACTTTTCCTGAGTCTCTGTGTCCTCTGACACAGACGGCTCCTTTCCCTAGGCACAGGGAAGCCACCTTCCAAATGAATCTAGTCTTGTTTCAGACACAGGGTGAGAAAGAGTGATGGTCAGTGTGCTGTTTTCTGTAATATCAAGATATATATTTTGGGATAACGTGCCTAGAACCCTAGCAGAAGATTTGGGGTTACAGCTTCTGTGCATTTTGCTCTTCAGATTTGTTCCTAAACTGGTTGTTTTTAACCTTACTAGTGATATGACACTTTAATACTCTTCCTTATGTTGTGGTGACCCCCAATCATAAAATTATTTCATTGCTACTTCATAAATATAATATTGCTACTGTTATGAATTGGAATGTAAAGATCTGATATGCAGAATATCCGATATGTGATAGGGTTGTGACCCACAGTTTAAGAAATGCTGACCAAGTGCTTCATCTGTTCCATCCTGTTACTAATGAGGGCTTTTTCAATATTCATGTCTGTTGTTTGTTGATTCTACACAGAAGCAAACTTCATGGCATTGTGTGTGTGTGCTTGTCCCTTGATGTTTGCTGAGTCTGGTCTGCAATTCTAACTCAGCTTTATGACAGTCACCTCATTTCGTAGATAACTACTCCTCTTCAAAGATGGCTGCTTTTCTGTGCTTTTTTACTTTGAGTCACTGGATATAAGCCATAGATCAACAATGAGTAGGACTAGAGCTTAATTATTGGCCAGTAGCCACATTTGAGGACATTGCCTGTTACTGGGGGAAATTTTTTGTTCCAAAGACACTCTAAGTTACAGAATTCTGTCCTCATAGAATGTTAGAAATGCAGGGACTCGAAAACTTTATAACCCATGACATGTGGGGTAGAGCCATCAGAAAAGACTAGCAGAAGAAACAAAGAATAATTATTTTCAAACAAATACCACCCTCATCTTGTCTAATAAATCTTAGAGAACCTGAAGAAAATTAAACCAATGCAGGTAAATTAGCTCAATATATTAGATTTGTGAGGACACCAGCTAGACATGAGTCTGGCAAGCCTAAGAAAGCCAACAGGTGGTATTTGAGTGAGAAGCTAAGAAAATATGAGAGAAAACATTGTAAAGTCAGGGTAGTTGAGATAATTTACAGTTCCACCATGTTCCCAACGCAGCTGATGAATGTTGAGGAGGCCAGCGTGGCTGGCTAGAGACTGCCAAGAGATACAAGAGGGAGAGCAGGGAAGCAGTAAAGAGAAGATAATGCGAGACCTTGAAAGCTATTTTAAGATGTAACTTTGACTAATGTTGGGAGCCCTTAAGAGGTTTGGAGCAGAAAAGAAACTTCATCTGCCTTCAAGTAAAGGTTTGAGGTAAGAAAAAAAAGCATCAGAACTTGAGTGAGCAAGATCAGCTGGGAAGTGCTTGTGAGAGCTGAAGGCAATGCTGGGCCTATTAGAATCAGTCTCATTCTTGATTTAGTCAAAGTCAAACTAACAGTGTTTGCTCATGGATCTGATGTTCAGGGTAGTTCCACCTGAAAGCCATTAAATCCATTTCTGAGCTGAGCTGCATGGCTGTGTTTAACATAAAGACTGGTGAGTGGCACCGAGCTCAGTAACACCTTCTCTCAGAAAAACTTAAAGTGCCGTTTGCAAAAGGTGGCTAGTATGTTTTTCTAACAGCTAAAGGGATATAGATCCTGAGGCTAAGAACATCAGTCCTTAGAGACTTTATTTTAAAAGATTCTAATTTAACCTCAATGTTTAGCTATCACTTCACTTAATGCACAATAGTCATTGAAATGCTAATTTGAGATGAGCGAGATTAAGAAGAAGAAACTAACTGTCCAAACCTTAGACACTACTTTGTCCTTCATTCTTTTCAGCATTGGTTATCTCAAACATTCAATTTTAATAACTTTGGTCCATGTTAAGTGTGTCTATTGGCTTCTCAGGCTGACCTTGACCAAAAGTCGGGTCCCTGGGTGGGAGCCCTGAATCCCAAGCCACCGCCTTCCAGGAGTATAGCCTCCTCCCTCAAGCTACAGGCCACTTTTCAACTTCTTACAGTTTCTCCATTTGTAGCCACTTTACAGAACCAAATATGCCTCAAGGAGAAGTAGAAAGTGAAAATCTTGCCTTTTTCTTTCCCAAATATGCACCTTATCTTTGTCTCAGTTTTTAGAAAATCAAATATCATTTGGTTTCCAAAAATATTTATCTTGGAGCTTGGGGTAAATTCCTAGTTGATGAGAGAGTGTTGTTCCAGAGAAGGCAGGGAATAAACCTCCCAACCACGCAGACATTCAGTTAGCAAAGGCGGACCTCGATTTCTGTGGCCTCCCCCATTTAATTGAAAGCCTTTGGGAGAAGATCTTACCTGGAGGTATTCCAAGAGGAAGCCAGAAAAGGCCCAGCGGGAGCTGCAGTGGCCTATTTTCAATTACCAATCAAACCGACACTCACTCACTGTGCCCGAGGAGCCAGGAAAGTGCTGAACGGATAGTTATTCCCACAAAACGTATAAATATGCTCTCTGTCTTGAAAGATTATTTGAAACCTGGTGACCAATAAATAATTGTGAGAGCCTCAAACCTTATTTTAACTACCCTCATCTTCCTTGCCCTATGCTTGGTGGTCACCCAAAGAACAAAAAGCTCTCCATTTCTTAGGAGTAGAAATAACTAAAATCTGGATCTCTAACTTCTAGTCTGAATACATCAAGCGAGATTCCTGAGACTTACAAATGTGTTGAGACTTTTTCCATTTTGTTTTCTTTTTTTCTACTCCTATTGCAGTGGGCTTTTTTCCTGAATTTGCTGTGACTAGAAAATTTAATGGTCTTCCCTCCTCCTCCAGATTTTAGAAGCTAAATCCACAGCCCATATATAATGCCAACTGAAGTGGCTACAACCTGAACCTGAGCAATATGAATTGTTAAGTATTACAGCTCCAAGTGTTTAGTTATGGTTAATTTATAACTAAACACACTAGTATTTAGTGGAACAAAAAGGTCATTAGTGTCTTACTAGGAAGCAATTAAATTAACAGCTCAAAGCCATTCATCAAATCACAAAACAGATGCTGAACTTTTTTTGTAGGAAATCAGATTCTATAACACAGGAAAAGAGCTAAATTCAAAACACAGCAAAACACTCCCACCTCCTTTCAGCTTCTCTCAAAACAACAACAAAAATCCACTCTTTCATCTGTAACTCCTCGTAATGTAAACATCTTTTTACAAGAACAAGGCAGAGAGAACTAGGAAGTCAACCAGAACAATTCCCCTGACTTACTCATGAAACAATGTTCCCTCTCCCCTCCCACCCACCAACAGGGTTCTGCTCATTCACTATGTGCAAGTCTTTGGCCCCAATTCATGAAAATTAAGATTATTGTCATATACTAAAACAGTATATTCAAATTATGTGATATGAACAACTATTTTAAGTGATGTTCATGCTTCTCTAAAAGTAACCTTCAAATACAGTTGTATTTGGAAGAAAACTTTTATAACGTACACACTCAGCATTAGTTCCTCAGGTCAATCAGCCTTCACAGTGCTTTTGAGCAGGATAACCTAGGGGATGTGATGGTTTAGCATGAACATAGAGTGTTCAACTGGCCATGGACTTCAGAAAAAAAAAAATGAGAGTCTAGTCTTGGCACAGTTGTTTATTAAGCAATTGACTTCGGAAAACATGTTTAATTTACTTAAGCTTCAGCGGTATCCTGTGTTAAATAGAAATGATAAACTTAACTCCTGCCGTTGTTTCAAATACTGCATGGGGAACTTACATGGCGAGAATGAGAGGTCACATACAGGTTTAAGTTATTTGAGAAGAATTAAAGGACTATTTAAAAATGGGAGATAACCCATTATAGCATGGTACCCCAAATTAGTATTAGCAGATTTTCCATTAGGGTTAGACAGAGGGGAGAAGGCAGTTGTCCAAACCCTAAGAGGCCGTTGTAGAGCAGATGGCCTGACGGAGGAAGCTTGAAGTAGCCATTACTGTTAATTTATGGTGATCACGTTCTTGCTTTCTCAGTCTCCTTTCTGCCTTCCCCACTGGCTGAATCCAACATTGCCTCTTACTAATGTGGCACATATCCAAATACAAAGAACAGTTTGGGAGAATGCTGACACAAAGGCCCATATGGGATGGTTGACAGACAACACGAATTATACAACATAGAGTAGCTAACATTTGTCTTAACACCAACATTTCCAGTACATGGGCTATACTGTTCAGTAGTATAAGCTTGTTTTAACATTGAATAGAAAGAGATAAGAAAGTATAAGAAAGAGACGATGATTATTCCCCAACTATATAATATACAAAGTAATATTGAATAACTTTTTTTGTTATTTTGTTTATACCCAAATTTAACCGCCAGGTTTATGCCCAGGCTGCTGTGCTATCTCCCACAGCAGACAGGCACTGATTGGGTAAGGCTACCAAGGTCTCCTATAGCATTTAATCCGTGCTTGCAACTTCACACAGTCGCCGGCTTTCTTGCAATAACCCAAGTCATCACCTTTGGGTCTGAGCAGAGGTTCACTCTCTTGGCTCAGTATTTAAGGAAGCAGTTAAGCCTGGCCTCTCACACCATGAGGGGTTCTTCCATGACGCAGTATGGATTATGGGACTGCTGGCTACTGGGTGCCGCGCCTTCCCTGCTCTGCTGTTAACTCTACATGACTGTGTAACAGACGACTTAGCCTTGTTTCCTTAACTCATTTCCTCACCAGCAAATTGGCAAAGCTGAGAAAGGAAAACAAATTGGGTACAATAGTCTCTAAAGTCGTCCCTCTGAGCGTCGATGTATTTATCAGTTCTCACAAGCTATGAAAGAGCTGTGTTGCATATAACCATGCAGCCATTTCTAGTCTCCCCCGTCAATGTATTGAGAATCCAGTTGGACGCTGATTAGAATGTAACTAATTTTTTCCCTTGTGCAACCCAGTCACCAAGATAAGCCTATCTGAATATACACATCGCACATAATCAGAAACCAGGCAAAAGCCCCACATGAAACTGAAAGGTGAGGAAGGAACTGTGAAATGACAATGAAAATCTAACCTTTGCTGAGTGTTTGAGATGTGCCAGATATTGCACTAGGTGTGGAGGTTCTAGGCGGTTCAGCCATGAAAATATTAAGCGAGAAAACAGGAAAGCCACGCAAACATGTACTAACTGGCCAATGTGAGGAAGCAGCTCAGCGGATGACTAACACTCTGTCTGTCATGGTTTGTCAAACACTAGTGCGATTGTCCCTTTTTTCTGTAAATGTGTAACACCGGGGGACAAACAGGACAGCTTCTGCCTCAGAGGCTGTAGGTGTTCCCTGCTGGTTATAAAGGGCTCTGATTCTTCGGGTCCTCAGCTGAGACACAGCCCGCTGTGTGGGGGCATGGCACCCACCTGGGCAGTCTTCACATTGTGTCCACACGGAGAAGAGAGTGGACGAGCTTAGGCCAATCGAGTACTCATACTGGAGGCCATGCCGGGAGAATGAAGCCCTGCTTTTGACCTGGTGGCTTCGTGGTGGCTGCATATTCCCGAGAGGAGACCAAACTTTCCTGAAAGTGTAGGAGAACAAAAACACGTCCTTCAGCATTCACTTCTCCTACTAGAGCTTTGTTCTCACTATAAATGAACTTTGTTTCAGAACTTTTGTTCTTTCTGACTCTGCCTTTGAAAAACATTTTAAGTGACATGTCCTAAAGGTTCTGTGTACAGCAATTAATTTAAAAAATAGTATGTTTGCAATTGTAATATGAGATGAGAATTTGGCAGGAAAAACAAGCAGAACTTGGCCACCCGGGCTGCAGCAAGCTCTCATCTAAGTGGGAAATAAATGAAGTAAACGTTTGTACAAATACATAATGAAGAATGAGGTTGTGATAAATGTGAAGAAGGAAAAACAAGCAGAGAAGAGATGCCAATGGAGGGGGAATGCTGCATTCAGTAGCATGGCTAGAAGGACTCGGGACCCGTATTTGAAACGGAGAGCAGAACGTGTGATTCCCCAAGATGAGAGCATTAGGTTAAAGAATGGGAGGAAGTGAAGTCCTAAATTGTAGACATGCTTAGCTTGGACTCATCCTGATGAGTAATGTAATGATCTCTAGCAAAGCAGCCAGTTTCAGTTTCCTCCTGAAACTCCTAAGTATTACCTTCCAACACACACACCCATACATGCACAAATATACACACATATGTACACACACATGTACACACAAATATATACATATGTACACATGTGAATATACATATATACACACATGCACACACACACAAATATACACACAAGTACATATACATACACACAAATGCATACATACACATATACAAACATATATATACACACACAGAAACACACGTACATAGAGTTTCTAAACTTAATATACTAGTTTTAGTTTTTGTGTGCATATCTGAAATATATCCAGGTAAACAAGTAATAGATACATAAAATCTCCCTATAATTCTTTGACTCAGATAGAATGTTGAACTTTTGTCGATTTTGTCCTTAGTAGAAATGCATTAATAAATTTTCATGTTCCTTATTAGTTTTCTTTAGGATTAATCTAAATAAATCTTTACTAAGCATTAGGAAGGAAAAAATTGAAGGAAAGGAATTTGTTTGAATGTGCTATCCATACCTTGGAAACTATTTTTATTACAACTTTTTAGAAGTTCACATGTGAGTATTATTTACATCATTTCTTTCCCTGCTTCTCTCCCCATAGAGTTCTTTCCATGTTCCTCCAGTCCCTTCCAAGTTCATGACCTCTGTTTATTTTTGTCAAGACCGCCAGAAACATAAATGAGGATGTATTTTTCGCAGTTCAGATAGGCTGTAACTCTTACAGATTAAGTTTGGCTAAGTGGAAATCTATAAGAAGGTGGGGGAAGGGGAAGACTAGAGGAAAGAGGAACTGTGGTTGGGATGTGTTATATGAGAGAAGAATCTACTTTCAAGAATGAAATAAAGTACTGAAAAAATTAAATGTATTTATATTTGGGGAAAAATAATGATTGTTTCGAATTGGTAATAGAAAATCTTCAGGACATCTAAAGAGCCAACAAAGCTCTTTGGAAACAGGATAAATGTAAGATGTTTTCTATTGATTTATGACAGATGATTAAAATATTTGTCTATTACTGTCCTTCAAATAAAACACACACACACACACACACACACATGGTAAAGAGCCAAGAGAAGAAAGTTCTGGTAAAGTCTATAAAAATATTTAGAAAACTCTCTGGAGATGTGGTTAGGTTCATCTTTCACATGCAATGCTAGAGTCTTAGAAATTAGATTTTGTCAGTATTTAAGCCAAAATAGTGAACATGCTCTGCAGCATAAAAATCCCTTTCTGGAGAGCCAATCAGAAACTAGGCTAGAGAGCTTAACATTTAAGTCATGAAAATGTCTGTGTGTTTAAAGAAACACATCAGTCTGGTAAATGACTGGCTTGAAATAGCCTAACCAGCTTCGTCCTGATCTGTTTTCTATTAGACAGTGCAATATTAAGGCTTTTTGGCACAGACTTCTGCAGGAAGCAAATACACAATCTCCATCAAGCGCCAATCATAACTTCTTAGTTATTTTGAAGAAAATTTGTGCAACAGGAGTGATCTATAGTGAGGCACTCTGCTCAGAACCTGGCCAAGGAATTTGGTCACTGACCTCATGCCAACATTTTGGAGCAGTTGATAGCAGCATCTGAGCTATGTATGCCTTATTGTCACTCCTAAAACTCTCCTAAGCTTATGCTGTATTTCCCAATATAAGAAGCCAATTGGCTTAATAGTATTAAAATCCCAGCATTAAAGATACTAGAATTGGAGACTCTTGCTTCCATCCTGTGTCTGTTGATTTACAAGCAAAGTTTAGAAAGGATAGAATGCAGCAGTCAAGAGAGATGCTATCACCAGCCAGGGAGCTCAAGTTCTGGCTCTGCTGTTTAGACAAGTTGTCTCCTTTACTCCAATTTTCTCATTTAAGAAAGGCAAGGCAATAACCGAAACAGTGTCCAAAGATGCTGTGAACACTCAGTGAGGGAACAGAAGGAAAGGTTTAAGTCCGGCGCTTGTGTAGTAAAGTAGGGTCTAAGTGGGCTCTAAATATAGTCAAATGAGTCCTTCTAGAGAGAAGTAAAGGCTCCCACAGGCAGAAGAGAAGACGCAATAGAAGAGAAGAAAGCCATTTGATGTGGACATTTCTGGCAAAGGGCCGTTTAGGGTTCACAGCCTGGGGCAGCTTCCTGGGACATGACTACAGAAGTAGTCACGAAAAGTACATGGCTTGACACTGGAGAGTGTGTGCAGAGACAAACATCCAGTGGCTTGCTTGGTGGTAGTGTGGAAAAACCTGATCGGTCACCCAAAACCATATAACCTGCCGTCTCTTCCGGAATAAACGAGTCTACAGCCAGTTGCCCTCAGTGGGCTTCCACTGTGCTGCTCTCCCCCTCGGCTTGCACCCCCTGTCCTCATCCACAAGCTGGACCCTCAGGAGGAGGAGCAACAACGTGAGAGGGATGGGCCGAAATTCAAACAGTGCAGTCAACCAACAGAAGGTAGAAGGCATGAGAAAGGGACTTCACTCCAGCCTAAAAACAAACAAACAAAAGACAAACAAAAATTCAACAGCATCCTAATTTCAGAACACTAATACTGCTATTGTTGTCTGATTTGCAGAACACAGAGCATAAAGGATGCAATTCTGCTTTTCTGAGTCACCAAGTTTGTTAGCAGTGTATCAAAGCAGATACTGAGAATCATAACCAAACCTTCGGCAGAGTGCAGGGAACCATATGAAAGAAGGGGAGTTAGTATGACGTGGAAAGGATAGGAGCGCCACAAGGACCAAATATATCTGGGCACAGGGGTCTTTTCTGAGACTGATACTCCACCAAGGACCATGTATGGATATAACCTAGAACCTTTGCTCGGATATAGCCCATGGTAGCTCAGTAACCAATTGGTTTCCTACAGTAAGGGGAACAGGGCCTATTTCTGACAGGAACTCAATGGCAGGCTCTTTGACTTCCCCACCCCCCAAGGGAGGAGCAGTCCTGCTAGGCCACAGAGGAGGACTCTGCAGCCAGTCCTGAAGATACCTGATAAATCAGGGTCAGATGGGAGGGGAGGTGGGCCTCTCCTATCAGTGGACTTGGAAAGGGTCAGGGAAGAGATGAGGGAGGGAGGGTGAGATTGGGAGGGAATAAGAGAGGGGCTACAGCTGGGATACAAAGTAAATAACCTGTGATTAATATAAAAAATAAAAATTAGAAAAATTAAGATTATTTTATTCTGCTTGCCTAAAAATGTGAGACACAATCTATGCCACCCATCTCATGACATAAAATATAATGAGTAAGAATAACCCTCTCATCTCTCTAGTTATGATGCGGCTTAAATGACTTAGTGGTTGCCAGCTCCTTTTAAGAAGCCAATGCTGAACAAAGGTGTCAAGAATTTTTCCAAAACTCGCCGGTTGCTTTTTGTTTCCTCTTTATTAAATATGACTCTTCTCGAGTCCCTTCTAAGTTTGACAAACATATAAGAAAAAAAAGATATGGGAACTTCCGGTTTTCTGGACTGATAGGTACAAGTGTTGTAATTCAGGTTTTATATCCACTGGTTAGGCTACAATATTGAGTTATAAAAGCTGTTACTAGTGTCAATGTGATTGTAAAACACAGAGAGATGTGGTTGTCATCCATAATCAGTCAGTTTTTAAGTAGAATAACCTTGATAGTGTCAGGGGTCCTCATTCAAGCCATTGAAAACCTGAAAATGAACACTGGAGTTTACAGACCAATAGAAGCGCAGCCTCAGTGCAACCCATTTAGTCCCCAGTCTGTTGCTCTGTCTACATGTAAAGCTAAGAGTTCCCAAAACCTCAGTATCTGATTCCTGACATCAAATCTCTTAAAGGGCGATGAACAAGGTGGAAATCATAATTATTAATTATGCATATCTAGATTCATTATGTACCTACTATGTAGCAAGATATTTAAGGCTTGAAAGGATGGAGTGTGCCTATGTGTTTGTGTGCATTTGTGTATTTGTTCAAGTGTGCATTAATTGTGTATGTATGTGAGGTTCAGCCCTGTTTCTCTGGAGATTCCTGCCTGATACAGTGGTTCAATTTGTGTAATGGGCGGCAAGCTACCCTGGGGAAAGAAGAATATGCTTTCATACTTGAGCAATCCAAGGGAGCTATAACTCCTGCCAAGCCTCGTCCCTAGACACACCCGAGTCCCACGGCTCCCGCTTCATTTTTTCCAATGCCAGAATGCAACTACCCTAGGTGCATGTCCCCTGGATTTTGTTTTTGATTAGAAAACATCTACCTCACCTATGATACTAGAATCAGTAAGTGTGTGCTTTCATCTAGACCTCCCTGCGGCTGGGCTCATAATAATTCATCTGTCGCATAGACACATTAAGAATCTGATGAGTGCATGTGGCGCTGCCCCAGAAAGACTGGCGCTAATTAACAGATCTCAACAGTGGAGCATGAAGAGGAGTGTCTCACTCACAGCCTTAGAACAGCTTATGCTACCCAGTATCTCTATTGCATTGTCTCATACAGGGCTCTGCCTTCTCTGCCTTGCAAACAGGGCAGAGACTGTCAGAAAGAGGATGGATTTAAAGGCCCTTCTGCCCATGTCCCATCCCATTCTTGGCTTTCCTCTACAGCACCATCAATCAGCTGGTGCTTGTCCAGCAGCTCCCTGAATGACCCAAATGACAGGAGACTCACTATGGACATCGGCCATTTACTCTCAGACCAATTGTGATTAGCATCCCAAGATTCCTAACTTCTATGCTTTTTCTGCCTTCTAAATACTAACCAGACCAGACTCTTCTTTTAACTCTGAGATCAGATGACACCACGCCCATGCAGGGTGGTGATGTCTTCTTCTCTGTTTCCACATCCTGGTATTCCCCAGAGGAGGTGGAATAGCTCTTTCACCATAACCATAATTACAGTATGTGTGATCCACGGCACTCCTACCTCCTCAGTCCTTGTGTTTCCTGCTGCAGATTCATATTTTCCAATATGTTACTTTCCTTTTATTTCACACAAACTTTCTCTTAACGAAGTTGTGTTCATCTACAGAAGTAGTGTATGTTTCATACTTTCAGATGCTTCACATCAAATATGTAAGCAAATAAACTTTTACTGTTTGCCTTCTAGTTGTAGAATGTGCTGCAACAAGTCAGAAAGGCGTCTCTGAGGTGAAATGGAGTGAGGAGAGAGCAAGGAGCAATGTGGGATAAAAAAAAGAGCGCAATGTTGCTTCATACAGATTGTAGATATTTGTGTTTCCTTGTTCTCAGTGCCAGCTTTCCACAGACCTGGACATAAAGCTGTGTGAGTGAGTATATGGAGGAATCCTAAAACCTTGATTCTCATTCCAATGAATCAGACTCTACTCACACTAGACCGAAAGGCCACCTTCTTGTGACGTCAGTCTCTAACCTGACTTTAGAAAGGTTGATACGCCCTAGCGCAACTTGAGAGTCCTCTTTTCCTAATCTTTAACCAAGTTGGACTGAAGCACTCTCACAGTTGCATAGTGTATGAAGCCTTTCTGTTTCCCAGCACAAAAGAATCCTCAGTCCACAAGAAGGACTCTTACCCAGGGTAAGATGATCAATCCTCACTTAGAAAGGCAAATGGGATGGACATTGGATGTAGGAGAAAACACGAAACAGGACAGGAGCCTACCACAGAGGGCCTCTGAAAGACTCTACCTAGCAGTGTATCAAAGCAGATACTGAAAATCATAACCAAACCTTCAGCAGAGTGCAGGGAATCATATGAAAGAAGGGGGAGTTAGTATGACCTGGAGAGGACAGGAGCTCCACAAGGACCAAATATATCTGGGCACAGGGGTCTTTCATGAGACTGTTTCTCCAACCAAGGACCATGTATGGATATAACCTAGAACCTCTGCTCGGATGTAGCCCATGGTAGCTCAGTATCCAAGTGGGCTTCCTAGTAAGGGGAACAGGGACTATTTTTGACATGAACTAATGGCGAGCTCTTTGACTTCCCACCACCCCTGAAGGAGGAGCAGCCCTACTGGGCCACAGAGGAAAACTTTGCAGCCAGTCCTGAGGATACCTGATAAACCAGGGTCAGACCCTCCTCCCCTATCAGTGGACTTGGAAAGGGGCAGGGAGGAGATGAGGGAGGGACAGTGGGATTGGGAGGGGAAAAGGGAGTGGGATACAGCTGGGATACAGAGTTAATAAACTGTAACTAATATTAAAAAAAAAATTAAAAAAAGAATCCTCAGTCCATACAATGTGCTATTCTATTTCATTGCTTACAGATTTTTTTTCCAGAATATCAATGCAAACGGTTCTACAAAAGGAACCTAGTGGTAGATGCACTCTAGCTAGGGATTTCTTTCCAATTTAAATATTTTCAGTGTCATAAATATTAAAAATGAGAAAGAATCCCTCTGACTATAACCTACTCAGTCTGGATTCTGAATTTATCCAAATTCTTTTAGACTTGCCTTTTAGTTTTTCTTTTGTATGTATATTTAATGTTGGTAAGTGTGAGTGTGGTGTTTACATATGTGATCTATGCACATGTGCGCTTGTGTAAAGATGTCTGTGCTTATACATAAAGTCCAGAGGAGAATGTCAAATGCCTGACTCTCTAGTTCCCTACATTATTTCTTTTAGTCAGGGTCTCTCACTGGGCCTGGAGTTAATGCTTTCATTAGGTTGAAAGACAAATAGCTCTACAGATCCCCATGCCTCTCCTCAGAGCTAAAATTATGAATATGGCTAACACCATTCTTGACTTGCTGTCTAAGTGCTGGGCTCTGAACTCTGATCCTCCTATACTCATGTTTGCACTCTTCCTTGGTAAGCCATATCTATAGCTCTTAGACTTACTTTTTACAAAAGAGGGAAAAGGCTCAGCAAAGTCTAATACTTCTATGTATGGGACTACACAGTCATTAAAAAACCAATATACATGGGTCATTATTAAAATGAAAAAAGCTACATAAATTTTTATTAAAATATCTATATACATGTTCTGTTAAAAGTAGGTCTCAAACTCGAAACACTTTCAGACGTTACTAATGATTCTATTATCAACATCTAGAATAACTTTTATTCTCTTGGAGGATGTTAGAACAGGATGAAAGAGAATGGCTTGTGGCTCGCTTTTCTTCTGATGTTTCTTAGTTTACCTACCTCAAAATACAGAGACCCTTCCTCTCTTTTTCCACATCACATAGATACTTACAGATCTGGATGAACAAGTAGATGGAGGAAACACATTTACTTAGAATGATACCATATATAAACTGGAAAACAGGCCACTGTGTTGATATATGTTATAGCCATGTAAGCCATCCTTACAGTCTTGAAACAAATATTTGGTTTTCATCATGTGAAAGATAATTATAATAAAGAGGAAATGTTCCTTGAGGAACACAGGAAGAGAAGACATTCTGGATAGAAACATGAAGAGATAAGAAGAGATCACAGGAGAGAAGAAAAAAAAACACTAAAAATTATATGGAAGTTATTAAAACAATTGTATGTCCAATTTATCAAGCAAAGTAAAAACTTAAAGAAGCTTTTTGGTTTACTAATGTGAAGGTACTTAGTGGCACAGAACAGTCATCTTCAGCAGGTTATGGGGACTGAAGCTTTATCAAGGTTTGCTAAGAAATAGTAGACCTAGGAGAGGGTGTAGTGGGTGAAGTGTATACCATTCAAATATGAGAACTTGGGTTTGGACCCTCAGCACACATCAGAAAATGGGCACAGCTGCACACGTCTGTTGTGCCAGTGCTAGGGAAGCAGGGACAGATGCATCCATAGAGCTCGCTGCCAAGCCAACTTAGCCAAATCAATGAGCTGCTGATTCAACTTGAGACCTTGTCCCTCAAAAGTATGGCATTAAAGGACACCACCAGCTTCTGACTTCATATGCATGTTGGCATATGAACATCCCTACCCCACTACACAGGCACATACAAACTCCACAAACAGAAAAAAATAATACGTTAGAAAGAAAGAAGGATGGAAAAAAGGAAGGAAGAAAGACAAAAAAGAAGAGAGGAGAGACAAGGAGGTGAGAAGAGAAGACAAGACAAGAGAAGACAAGATGAGAGAGAGAGAGAGAGAGAGAGAGAGAGAATGACATGGAAGAAGTAGACCTATAACCCCATCTACTTAGGAGGCTGAAGCAGGAGGATGACCAAGTTCAGTCTGTACCTGGGCAACAAAGTGAGTTCCGGGCCAACCAGGGCAACTTGGGAAAAATCTGTTAAGCATATTTTCCTACTTCCTTCAGTTTATATGCTGCCTTCCCTTCCACAATCAATCCGTTAACAAATATTTATTGAGCAGTTTCATTCCACAGAGCACAAGTTAGTCAATGTGGGAATATACCCAGTACAGGATGAGGCAAAATTCATTAAATAGTTGAAAACCAACAAAGCAGGGTTTTCAGTCCACATCTCCAGCTTAAAGAATGTCTTATTCAATTATTTATAAGTCCATTAAATTTGTATTAATAAGAGCGAGCAAGTATTGGGTGATCACCACATGCTGGGAACCCCAAGACTGAGTGCACCCTTTGTTTGTAGAAGTCCCCAGCATTCTGCAGGATAGAGCTCAATTGTCACTTCTAAACTCTCCCATAACCCCCAGGCTGTGGTACCTTCTTCCTCTGTTCTTACAAAGCCATTTGCACATTCCATATCTCCTAAAGCCAATCATTCATACAGTGCATTTCTACACTACAGGAGCAGAACTTTTTTTTTTTTAATGCTGTGTCAACAATGCCTATGAGTTTGCCTAACACATGCTTAATAAATGTGTTCATCAGCTAATTCATTTGATGAACACAATCCAGAGTGCTCAGTCAGAATATGTTCACTAACAAAGACAGTATGTGTCTCTAGGGGCACCATGAGCTTTTCTTTCCAGGAAAGCATATCTGATTTCTTTTCTCTTGAGGATTCTGGCACTTTCTCTTTGTCAGATCTCCTGAATTATTTTGTCGTCTTCATGGGAACTCAGTTCTCTTGCTTATTGACTGCCATCTTGTATTTCTGGCCCATGATTGACAGAGCAACTGGAATCTATGAGCAGAAAATCAATAACGCAAGGCCTTCAGACAGTCCACGGATGCTCTTGAAGAAACTGGCTTCCTGGTCTCAGTGGCAACCACTGATCAGAAAATGTAAAACTAGCCAGCCATGAATAGAAGCAATGTAAAGTCAGCCCCTCTGTTTCTTTGCATGAGAGAGTTTTTATATTGGCTTCCTGTGTTTAAATTCTGTGATGTTTTCAGAGAAGGTGATGAAAAATGGGTGGGTGGAAGAAAAAGGAAAGCGAAGGAGGGTGAGAGCTGAGTGAAAATCCTGAATTTGTTGAGATTTTTACCTTGTTTTCTCTTCTACACACTAACCTTCACTGGCCCTTAAGTTTAAGGAACCCTAAATGTAAATTTGCTCTTTAACATAACATTTTCCTTGTTCAAGTGTAAGAGACACTCCAATAGACATGAAAGAGTCTGGACTTATTACTTGCAAGTTAGCATTTTCCCGCTAATGTAGTCTGCCACCCCTTACCTCCTAGTTTTATGGTTGTTTAATTATAGCCTGCAGGCCTATGGTGGTCCTCTGCAACTTCAAGTAAAATCTGGCTCCCAGTGAAGGCTCCCCATTAGGACCTCCTGCTGAGTTATTGATTATTAAGGTAATGCACTCTTTGGGTTGCATTCTTTACATGGAAATGTAAAAATGAATGGCTTGAAACTGCTGGATTTAAGAAAAGAATCTTGTTTAACTGCAATGCCCTCTTGCTACTTAAATAACTGTTCATTTAAACCACAGCAACAGAAAGTACAATATACCTGTCAGAGCAGCTCTCTGAACAGCATTGTTTTTTCCTCCTGACTCTAAAATAAGGATTTTTCTTGAGGAAAAAAAATGGCAATATTTACCTATGGAAAATGGAAGGAAAGGAGAATAGGGAAATGAGAAAAAGGTATGGGGGGAGGAGGCAGGAAGGCAGAAAAGAGGAAAGGAGAGGGAGCCTGCCCCCTCTAATTGAACAGATTACTTCCCGAGGACATGGGCTACAAAGAGAGACCCAGATACAAGCAAAAACAGTTATCAGGTTTTCTATGAATAAAGCATTCTGATCATTGGCCTGCTACTGAGCAGGGAACAAAGGAGAGAAAGAGAGATCGTTGAGGCCTCTTCATTATTTAGATGGAAAAATATGAGTTTGGGTTCTAACAGGACAATCCTTTATGACAGTCCTCGCTGGGAGCCCACACACAAGATAAATACTGGCAAATGGCAAGCAGGAAATGGAGTCTGTTAGATAAATGGTCTGTAGGTGAGGCGTGGTGAAAGAGCTGCCTCTTTCCTCTGCACAGGGAAGACACTTCCATTTGTAGGGCGGGCTGTTCAGTGCCGATGCCCACCATTAAAGCTGCAGGCTCAGCCATGGTGGAAGACAACTGGGAGGCGAGCAATCAGGCACAGAGGATGAATTGGGCAGGTAGCCCGCCCAGAACAGGGGCCTTGTTTCAGGTAAGTGCAGCCACTGGAGGTTGATAAATTCACTTGACTCTCGGAGAGGAAACAGAACCATCGATCACCTTTTTAACCACAAAATCTATGGAAAATAGATCCAACAGTTATTCTCGGAGGCATGTATGATTAGTTTTTGAGGATGCAGGAATCCTACTGTCTTCGCATGCCTGAGAAAGATAAAATGTTGTTTGCATGAGAGTTATATGATATACACTCTGAAAGCATACTGAAAACTACAAAAAAAAACTACCCAGAGGTGCGGAGCGCACATCACTGCTCCAATCTGCAAATTTCAAAACAAAAGCTAGAGCCAGTCCTCAGAGGCTGACTGCCATTCACGTAATGATTTGGGTGGAGGCATTGGAATCCTGAATGATCCAAAGAGGGACAATTATCATTTCATGAGTACATGATCATTAGTATTATTCATTAGCCAGGTTCATCTGTAGATCTTAACAGTCTTTGCCAAACATGTAGCAGGCTTTGCGGATGAGATCTCAGAAAGATACCTAAAGGTCCTGATGTGCAGTAAATTAAAGTCAGGTATGTGTTTCTGAGAAAGCTGAGGACCAACAAAATAAAGGATTTTGGTTTTGTCACATGCTGAGTACCCAAGGGACTCCTGAAAGCAAATAAGGTGCTAACAAACATTAATTCACACACAGGGTGGGTCCTCCCGTGGAACGGTGCTGATTCTTTTTTTTTTTTTTTTTTTTAGCAGAAGGACTATTTTTAATTGGATCTGATAATAACACCCTCTGAGCCATATAAACAACGGAACAGTTCTGAGACATAAATTTAAAAATCCAAACCTGAGTTACCATGAAGAAAGAATGATAAAATTGTTCTTCTCTAACAGAAAGACAGGCAAAAATCAAACGACTTCACAAGGGGTGCTGCCTTAAAGCAGGTGGTTTGAGCACAGTGTTGGGGAGCATTTTCCTAAAAGCTCCCTGGGAACTTCGCTAGCACCATCCTCTCCCACACACACTAGGGGTCAAGCACATACTTCTGATGCATTGCAAGTGCTTCATAGGTTTTCTGTCTCCCCTCATAGGTACCTCCCCTCCCATCACACCCCCCACCACACACACACACTCTCTCTCTCTCTCTCTCTCTCTCTCTCTCTCTCTCTCTCTCTCTCACATATGCCTCCTTTCTGTCTTTCCTCCTCTTTGTCTGGAAAAATTTCTGACTCCCTAAGCCACCTTCCCCCCCCCACACACACACAAACACACACAATTTTATTTCTCTTTTAGGCAAACTGGTGTCCATATGGTGTAATTAAGTTTCTGTTCTTTCTGTTTTTTTTCTCTGTCTCTTTTTTCATTGACTCTGCCGGATGGACAGTACCATAAATCTTGTGAACAAATGTTCAGGCTAAAGCCCTCTGTGTGAGCACCATAATTTAAGTATATTCATTCTCAGTTCATCTACTGGAGACATGATCTCATAGCATCTGCTCCGGACAAAGAAAGCCACCCTGATTACCTGGGAGAACACTTTATCCCAGATTATTGCAGATATGGCCTTTTCTTTTTAATGCAGTCGCTGTGAGACTTACTATTTTCGTATTGTGCAAAAAGCATGCATATGTATACTTATTCATGCTTGCATACATACACACACACACACACACATATGTATACACAAAGCACACCATAAAATAAATCTTTTAAAAATAAAAAATGTTTTGTTGGGATGAAAAAAAAAAAAACACCCCATGATCTTGTAATGCACGCTTAGTTGCCTGCGTAAGCTCCTCTTTCTGCAGTTTCTTAGCCCATCACTTACCTTGGCTGCAAGAGAAGCCAGGATGTTCTTTGCAATCCTCCTGTTGCTGGACAGAATTTCAAGGCAACAGCAGATGTGTGACCCCACTTCGAAGAAGGTTAACTTGATTGATTGTGCCCTGTTTTGATTGGCTGATTTCTGAAACATTTATTGACTGTATGTGTGTGTGCGAGTGTGTGCGTATGTATATGTCCACAGGTGCCACTGCCTGTGTGTAGATGAGGGAGTAATTTGCAGGAATGGGTTCTCTCCTCCCACCAAGTGGGCTGTGGGGACAAACTCAGGTGTCAACCTCAGAAACTCGTGTCTTTAGCCTTGAAGCCACCGTGCTGGTCCTGCTTAGCTGATGAAGGGAGCATTTCTTGAACAGACCACACTGTGCACAGCTGGCTGTGTCCAAAGCAGTAAGGCCCCTGTCTCCGACATTCAGAACAACTGTAGCACCGTGGCTTTGTGGCACTGCTTTCGTCGCACAGCTGCTTGCTTTGTCCTGTTGGGTAAACAAGAAATGTGAGACAAAACACTTGAACTACCTGCCTTTCTCCACAGACCCCTCTATTCTCTATCCTCCTGCTCCTTGACCCACAGAAGCTAAATTCCACTAGCTGTTCTCCTGATATGTAGGGTAATGATAGCAGTGTGTTCCCAAAGACAGGAGTAGTTCGCCTAATTTCTGTCTGAGAGAAATAATTAGGAGATGAAAATGCTGGCTAAGGATCGCCCAAAGTTGCTGCAATGTCAGGCTAACAAACACGGTGTATTTCAGCAGGGATAAATATAAATCAGCTCATTTGTGTTCCACAGACCAGCTGCACAGACACAAAACACAGGGAGGGTGGTTTGAGCACAAACATATGGTGCCGGGGAGACACACAGAGGGTTAACATGTGCTTAGCTTGTGTGAGGCCTTGGGTGTGATCACAGGGATTCAATCCCCAACACTGCACAACCAAAAAGAAGTATGCATGTGTTTAAGGAGGCATATGCGTTGTGAATGACATCCGTCTCCACAGAGTCCATTGTGTATGGCATGGATTGAAAAGTATGAGTTTCATCTCCTTCTCTTTCCTCTTTCTTTCTTTCTTTCTTTCTTTCTTTCTTTCTTTCTTTCTTTCT
>NW_026592548.1:13537133-13544111 GCF_907164565.1 Psammomys obesus
CTTTCTTTCTTTCTTTCTTTCTTTCTTTCTTTCTTTCTTTCTTTCTTGTGTGTTTGCCTGTAAAATGAGAATTTGAGGTGACAGCTCTAGAACTGTAGGCTACCAATGAAGACAAGGAACTTGAAGCCCCTAATCTGCAGGAAGTAATCTAACAATACTGATGCCCCTTTCCCCTCTGCCCAGCTTTCTTCTACCTAGTGTTGGGGGTTTGGAAGGGATAGGATTGGAGTAGGGATGTAAGAAAAAGAACCAAGTAACTATCCTAAAGGCCCATCTACAGTTTCTTTATCTGTTACTGTGGTAAAAGTGCATGAACAAATGCAACTTAGGAACTGGCTTACTGTAGCTCACGGTTTAGGGCACCGCCCGCAATGGAGGGAAAGTCAAGGCTGGAGAGCTGGGGACAGCTGTTCATCTACATTTGCAGTCAGAAGAGAGAAACCTCTCACAAGCATGTCCAGACGCCCAGCTCCTCAGGTGATTCTAGACTCTGCCAGAGTGGCAGCGTCAACCACTGCACCACCCTTGTTTTGGTGTTTTGCTACGCTTTGTTTTGAGCCAGGCTTGTGCATCTTCTGCTGTGTCTGACCACCAAGCATCTCTGGGTGGTGGTAGTGGTGAAAATTTAAGGCATTTGTAGCAGGAACTTACATTGCATAGGTTATTATGACTACAATTGCTTAGGTTTTTATGATTCCTGATCCTGAAGTAATCCAGGGGGTGCTTAATAAGTCCCTTGGTGAAAACTGTTTACCCATAAACACTCTCCTGAAGGCTGAGTGGCAATTAAGGTAATGGTGCTGGTGTAGGTAAAGGTAAATGACCTCGTTAAGGCCTTGGCCTGAATGGTGCCCTGGTGGCCCAGGACTGTCAGTCAGCAGTTCACTCACGCTGACTACTTCCTTCACCATATCCCAAGTCCTCTGTCATGGCTGCTGCTTGTGTGGCATTCTTCATAGTGCAGCATGGAAGTGCTGCAATTGGGGTGGGATGGTGTGGGTTGCTTTGTACACCCAGGAAATTTGAACTACTGCCTGAAAGCCTGGACATCCGGGACTGAAAGTTCAGGCACTTGGTGACAGTCATCTCCTTTATTCTCAGGAATTAACAGCACTCATCTTGGCTTACCCACCCTCAGATCCTCTAATCACCCATCCATTGATTTGCTTCTGCCAATGTCATGAATCCATCTAAATCCTTCACCTACAGAGAGAGTTCAAAATCTCTGAAAAGCATTATTCACTTGACCACCCTGCTGGCGCTGTCATGAAATGCTGCTTAATTATTACTAACACCACAACTTTTAGTGGATCTCTATTATGGGGCTTCTAATCCCTTTCACTCTGTGTGTGGTAGGCTCTTTGAAGGAAACATGTCATCTTTCAACATGCTCAAGATTGTTATCATGCAGGATCAGCAAAGTGGGCACTACCATATAGGGCCCAGAACACAGAGATTTGCTCTGGGCTGTCCACAGTGGCAAAATCCAAACCAGCACACACATAGCAGAAACTACTGCCAATCTTGATGCATCAAAGAGAGGAATTGGTTACTGTGGTAGCTCTGGGTGGAGCTATGGGAGCAGAAAGAAAAGAGTAAAGAAACAACACGTTTTTACATACATATTTCTACAAAAGCCCATGAGCCAAAGCTGTTAGCTGATACCCATGCATCTATGCATCTGGCCTTGCTTTCCTTTTTTGTGAGATTTGTATGGCAGTGTCTTGTGGTTTTATTTCACTTGAGCTAATTTCCAATTTAATGGATGAAATGGGGAAAGGAGTGCTCTGTTCCCTCTGTTGAACTGGAATCTTGAACAACACAATGTGGGCTAGAAATTAGAAGCCGAATAAATACTAGTATGCAGTGACATAGCACACATAGGCCAACATACAACCCACTGCGTGTAAAACCTGGTAAATTTTCTAATGACACTTCTGCCACTGAGTCAAAGTGTGGGTTCAAGTCTTCACCACTCCCCTCCACAGTGTAGCCTGGCAGGCAAGGGTGCATAGGAAGGAGCTGTCGATGAACTTCAAGTGCTACTTCTTACTTTCTACCTTATCTAAAATCTCAAAGAAGCTGACCCAAGAGCTTGTAGAGAGCTGCCTGTCTACACTTCCCCTCTTGCCTTAGGCACATGGGCATTACAGATGTGAGCCATTAGCTTAAAATGGGCTCTAGGGATTTGAACTCATGCATTTGCCTAGTGAGTGTTATACTCACTGAACAATCTTTCCAGCCATGTTCTTTTCATATTTGTCCAGACTGTCAAGTACTAAAGCTCATGAATCCTCTCTTCCACAAGGAGGTATAGACAAAGGTAATATTTGCTCTGAAGTCACATTCCAGCATTAGAACACATTGTTTCATCTTCCTTTATGTCACAGGACTTAAATCCATCATCTAATTTGGGAAACAATCTGGTGACCAAAGAGCATTTTTCTTGGAGACTCCACCCACAAGTCTCTGCAATGCCAACCATGACTCTTCAAAGCACCAGCAAATTGAAATGGGGAGAACATACATTTCCAATTAAGATTCAGATTTGTCTGAGTCACTCTTCAGTCATCAAAATAGAAATAAGTAACCAAACCATTTCAATATCATAAGAAAGAGGAATGAAGGAGCAGGCCTTCCGGAAGTTTCTGGGTCTGCTCCAGAGACTGAGTCTGAAAAGTCATGGATGGCTTTTCAGGGTTAATGTGTGGATGGGTGGTGTTCGTGTGTATCTGTGCATGTGGGAATACATGCATGCGCGAGCAGTCTGTCTGTGTGTGGGGGTGCATGCCTTTGTGCATGCATGTGTGTGAGTGCAGATGCATACGCTCACTTTCATTTTTTAGTACTCCCCAGAGGTTGCTTGATGCATCTATTCACAAGAGACTGCAACCAGTAAGCCAGGAAAAGATTTAGACACAACTCCATGTGTCTGCACGCCAGCTTCTCAGATTAAAGAGAGGCAGGTCATTGGTTGACAGAAACTTGAAACTTAAGAGGTCCATTTGGGAGTGAGTTTATGTTGCCTCCTCTCTCTTTGGTTGCTGTGAGCCAGACTCCACACCCCAGAGCAGAGAAAACCAATATGATCTATTCTTCTCCCTACAGCACTCATGAATTCTAAATTTACCCTTTGGCACACCTATTCCACACTTGGCCACAGGTGAAGAATATACGCCCTCCCCTGCCCAGCGACAAAAGGAGAAAACAAAAGTAAAGTACCAGACAGGGCTCAAGATGGCTAGTGAAAATCAAAGACAACTGGGTCATATTGTGTGTGCCCTGTGTGTGTGTCTGTGTGTGTGTCTGTGTGTGCACGTGTGAGTGCACACACATGCAGAATAACCTATGTCACTGTTATTTGACTAACTTCTAAAACTATATATGGATATATGTTGCGAGCCATTTTTTCTTTTCTTTTTCATTTTTATTTTAGAGTAAAGAAATGAAAACCATTCAGTGTTGCAGGGTGGCTGGTACAAATTGTGCTACTGAGGAAAATGTTGGAAGAGGTGTTTCCTGAATGGCTCATTTCACAAGCTCCAGCATACTCAGGTAGCAGCTGATGCCCTGGCACTCAGCACTAGAGCCAGAACATGGCAAGAAGCAGATGGTGTCATATTGCTTGGGTCTCACTGTCCAGTTAAGTTGATTGCCTGCCAAGTACAAAATAAAACATCTCTCCTTTCGCACGGTACCACACGCATGGCAAGCTGGGTTGGCTACTGTGGCAGTGACAGTAAGTTCTGAAGAAAAAGGCACAGGTGTGTTCCTATGGAACAGAGGAGGGCACAGGGTAGAACCAGCAGCAGGAGGTCACTCTCTCTGCTCATATATTTAACAGACAGAGCAGAGAGGTTTGCAAGTCAGATGCTGAGAGGAACAATGGAAATTCAGTCACAGAAAAAAAAAGAAAGAAAATCAACAGCCAGACAAATTCTGGAGCAGCCAGTTGGGCAGCTGGGTCACAGGTCATCAAATCAGTCACACAGTGCCATATGAAGCAGCAGGCTGGCACTAACAGGGAAGACCCACTTGGCAGGCTGGCATACAGGCATGCAGGAAATAGTCTAGCTACCTAGGAAGGCCTGAGAGGTGAGGACAAAGAGAAACAGGATTCCACTCCAAATCCCATTGTCTTGGTTAAGCTCCTGATATAAGCCTCTCTCGTTTGTGTTAAGCATGCTTCTAAAAAGAATAAGTGTGACCTCCCAAGGGGCCTCTTAAGTATCTACTAGGCATTCACTTCCTACATACAGATGTTGATTCTTGGCTCATTAACATGCTACACTCAGAGAGAATCAGGCAGACAACCCCCAGCCATAGCAAGATCCTGTTCTGCAATCCAGATGTGATGAAGGACATAGAGAAAGAGAAAATAACAACTGAAGTGGAAGTCTATGGTTTCTTTGGAAACTCATTTGTGTCATGTGACTATACTTTTTGTTTGGATCCCAAGTGTGGGATATGGGAATGTTTTTCCCCTGCAGAAAACAGCCCTCTCAGAAAATAGTCCCCATGAAAAGGCACATGATGTTGGTCAGCTAAAACCTCCCTGCTGAGAGGGGCATGGGTTTTGTAAGCTGCAAAACATCCTTGTGGGGACTCTGAGAAGGAATCTATAGAAACCCACAGATAGTGAGACAATGCTTTTGCATCTCTGCACTTTTGCACTGCTACTCTTTTCAACAGTTCAAATCCCTCACTGGTCTTCTCTGACAGAAACACTCCGGAGAACACTTAGGGCTGCTGTGGCAGAGTTTTTCTGCTTTGGCAGAGTTGTGCCCTTTGGGCAGACTTTACCCACTGCTGCTGATTCACGTTGCTGCTCCTCCTTTGGTGCTTGACTAGACTTTTGGTATCCTGAAGACTGAGTTTGGTAATCCCCCATATGACCCACTAGCCCTAATCAGCAGGAAGTAGATAAAAGAGGTCTACAACCCCCTTCCCTACTGATCTCCTTCCTAAGGTCAGGACTTGGAAAGGGAGGTAGAGGCATTTAAGAGCTCTAAATAAAGTAGGTGTTTGAAAACTCTAAGCCTACAGGTGGCACCCAGCCACAGCTTAGGCATTATGGGTAACTTAGTTTCTGGTGCTGTTAAAGAAACAGCAGGGGTGTTATGATGGGGTAAAAATACTGTTTGAGGAAGTCAGCAAGATTTACTGCTGGTGGATTATCTCCCGCTTTGCTCCCAGAGGGGGATTTTGTTTTTGCTTTATCGTCTTTCTATACTCTGTTTTAAAAAGTTGAAAAAAATTACTGAACAATTAGAAAAGTTATGAGTGGATAGGGAGGGATCTGAGAAAGAAAAGTGGATGACATAGGAAAACCGGAAGTGTCACTCAATTTTCTCCTTTAAGAAATAAAATTTGGACTTGGGGAGGGGCATGCATGAAGAAGGGGGAGAGAGGGTGGGATTGGGAGGGGAGGAGGGAGGGGCTTATGAATAAATTGTAATTAATAAAATTAAATTAAATTTAAAAAAAGAAAAAATATAGAGCGTTAGCTGTGCAACAGGACAGTTTGCATGTACAGGTTGAAATGCTTGGAAAACAAAAGTACCAGAGAGTGGAGTTAAGGCCTGGTGTCTAGGAGTGGGAGTTTCCCACTGGCTGAAAGGCGGGTTGCCACCCTGTTCTGCTCCACACGCTTTCGTTGTCAGGTGTCCAGAACACCCATGTAAGGCAAGGGACTGGGAAGAGCAGTATGCTGTTTAGGGCACGAGGGTTAGTGTGCACTGCCAGAGGAGTTGCTTGGGGCTATGCAGGCACCATCAGCTCTCCCAGTTTTGTGCAGCATATGTCTGTCAATGATGGTCCTCAAGCTTATGATGAGATGGCATGGCATCTAATAGATATGCTATATCTAAAGCATTTTAAAGAGTCTGCTATATGATATGGAATACATTCAGCTTTTGATAATCAAGAATTAATTAACTGGGCTACACAGCATAGAGTTTCCCCAAGATTGGAAAGGATTGGTGTCAGTGGTGTGAGAAGCTGATCAACAATTACAATGGTTATTGTGGTAGATGGGCAAAGCCATGAAAATGGAACAATGGAATTTAGCAAGGGGGATAAATATTGCTGCTTGGTGAAAGGCATTATGCTGATTTAAAAGAGCAAATCTGGTCTGATGATGTAATAATTGAACAATGCCATGCTGCAGCCTTAAGAGCTTGGGATATGGTTGAAGAGCCTGGGGGTGGAGGGGTGGGAATAAAAAAAGCATCTCATGTACTAAGGCAACACAATGCTCTGAAGAAGCCAGATGTGATGGAAGATGTAGAGAAAAGAGAAAATAACAACAAGAAAAACAACAAATGCTTGTGCAACTATAGGAAGGAAAGTGAAAAGGAAAACTAATGCTGAATAAGATAGTGGATCCTCAGATAGGGAGTCAGAAAGACCTCTGGATAGATAGCACCATCTAAGGGCAACAGAACAGAGAGACAAACCAGAACAGGAGCAAATAATGTTCTCTGCTTAACCGGTCTGTCCCTGGGGAAGAGCCCCGAATATCCCAGTCCCACAGTTTTCCTTTAATATGAGAGGGATCTACACCTTGAAGAACCAGGAGTGTGATGTGCCCAAGGATCTAAGTTACTGAGAGGATCAAAGTTACTACTTCTTGATAGTTTCTGGTTAGCCTCCACAGCCAGGACCAGTTAGTGCAGGATATTCACTGCTGTGGATGCTACAAAATCACTCAAGCATCGTGGGGAAGGTAGTGACATTGCTGAGGAAGTTGAGAGCACAGTTGACTGAAAATCTTGAAAATCACTAATGCTGCCTCTTTCTCCTTCTCCTTCTTCTTCTTCTTCTTCTTCTTCTTCTTCTTCTTCTTCTTCTTCTGGCTCTGGTCTTCCTTAAGTATCATTATATTTCTGACCCTAATGTTTGGCTTCATTGTTAGACCAAGGATTATTAAAAGAAGAAGAAGAAGAAGAAGAAGAAGAAGAAGAAGAAGAAGAAGAA
>NW_026592548.1:13544121-13594385 GCF_907164565.1 Psammomys obesus
AGAAGAAGAAGAAGAAGAAGAAGAAGAAGAAGAAGAAGAAGAAGAAGTCTACAGCTTGACCTGGTCTTACAGCATCTTGCATGGGCCATTCCTGACCCCTAAAGTCCACTTACAGCAATAAGCTGGGAGGGCAGACTGGTAGAATGACATATACAGATCCTTCAAATGTGGCTCTTTGCCATTCATCCCCTCCATGCCTTTCTTCTTAGCCTTGTGTTAGCTCAATCATTCAAATCACTGTTCTGTAGACTTGCCCCAAATCTTCCATGTGAGAAAAGCACTAGTACGCTGGCTTTCTCTTGTTAGTCCTATTTAGGGATTTCATGTGTCAGAGGATCCCCACTCCTGATCCTAAACACCGTAAGATGCCTTACAAACCTGCAGTTCTGTATCTCAGCTTGTCGATTTCCTGCCTTTTCTTCCTCTCATGTTCACATTTCTCTTTCCTGCCCATATATCTTAATCATCACTGTCACCTTAATAAGATTTTAAATTTCCTAGGAGAAACAGCTTTAGGTGTGTATATAAAAGTATTTCCAAAAAAGTTTAACTGAGGAGGAAGACCCACCCTGAGTATAGGTGGCACCTGAGCGTGATGGCACCTGAGCGTGGACAGCACTGTTACAAGCTTGGGTTTCCCATGCTGGGGTCCCCTCAACAGAATGAAAAGGGACATCAGGATAGGGCTGTCTGCTTCCTTTCCATCAACATATGAGGAGAAGCATCGCAGCTACCAGCACTTCTGCCATCATGTTGGACTATACTTTCAAATTCTGTACCTCATAAACATCTCTTTCAAGTTACTTACTGTCTGACATTTGTTCAAAGAAGCAAGGGAAGTGACTGATATACTTCCTAAAGACCCCCAATCCTAGGACACTAAAATTCACATTTCTTTTCTCTCTGCCCATACTTCCTTGGCCAAAGCCTCTCCCTCTTATTTTTTCCCAGCATGCATCTGTAGGTACTGGCAATATTAAATGTAGGAGAAAATGTAGGCATGACAAAACCCAGGAGAGCTAAAATGATCTTGAACAAGAACAACAAAAGGAGGTATCACCATCCTGGTTTTAAGCTGTACTACAGAGATACAGTAATAAAAATAGCATGGTATTGGCATAAAAACAGACAGGTTGATCAATATAATTACATTAAAGACACAGACATAACTCCACACATGATTTTTTTAATAATGAAGCCAGAAATACATACTGAAAAAAAAAGCATCTTCAATAATACAGGTGACAGCTCATACTGGAGAGGATGTGAGACAAGGGGAACACTCTTCCATTGCTAGTAAAAGTGCAAACTTGTACAGCCGCTGTGGAAACCAATGTGGTGGTTTCTCAGAAAACTTGGAATTGATCTAGCTATACCATTCTTGGACATGTGCCCAAAGGATGATCCATCCTAGCACAATGGCACTTCCTGAACTATGTTTGTTGTGGCTATATTCATAATATCTAAAAACTGTAAACAACTTAGATCTCTCTCAACTGAAGAAGGAATAAAGAAAATGTGGAATATTTACACAATCAAGTACTACTCAGCTGTTAAAAACTGACATCATGAACATTACAGGCAAATGGATGCAACTAGAAAAAAAAAAGCATCCAGAGTGAAATAATCCAGACTCAGAAGGACAAATATGGTATGTATTCACTTACAAGTGGATATTGGCTGTAGGTAAGTGATAATAAAGCTACCATCCACAGACCCGGAGAGATTAGGCAAAAAAGGAGGCCTAAAAGGTAGAAGCATGGATCTCCTGGGAAGGAAAAAAAGAAGAGATCTTGCAGATTGACTGGAGGCAGGATGGAAGTGAGAAGGGAAGGATGGGGGTGGAAGGAGAGAGTGCAGGGAGAGAAAAAAAATAAAATAAAAAGAAAATAAAACAAAAATGGTGATGCAAAAAAAAAAATAAAAATAAATAAAAAAACAAAAAATTAAAAGATAAGTGGTTGCTCATGTGCAATCAAGCAGACACTGTTCCCTAAATCATGTCCAGAGTGGTTTATCTCTGAGCGCTTTATTGACCCACAGGTATTGATGATTTTTGAAGGATACCCCGGTAGTGTTGGCACACTGCCTCAACAGCTTGGGCAGACAAAGCATTTGGGGTTTGCACTCATGAGTGGGGACTATGAGACACCATGTAGGGTGGTTTTCCTATCACTCTAACATGAAAGAAGAGCTAGAGGCAACTCTGGCTCCACCTTTTGAAGTTTCCCCCTTCCACAGGACCCAGAGAAATGAAACTGATGATAAAAATACATGTGGGACCATGTTCAGAAGGGGGAGGCATTCTAGCCAAGGCTGGTGGCCTTCTTCAAATTCTAATTTTTACTCCTGCCCCAGCTTTGCTCTGTGCAAGGCAGAAAAAGACAGAAATGAGTTCATGCTGGAGAAGTGGAATGACTGATTGTCCACTAATGAGCCCCCCCTTAGGCTCTGTGAAGAAGGTTTCCATTGTAAATGCAGTATTTTGCAGAGGCTTGAAGGCTTCTAATGGCACTTCATGAATATGCTTTTAGCCATTAAAAGTTAACATAGCAGAAACTCCATTTGGCCTTTTGGAAACTAGTTTCTAAATTTCTAAAGCTTAGAGGGTCCTTGTGGGTAAAAACTAGAGCCAGGACTTGAAACTACCCACACAGTCTATACCATGATTCAGGGTTGATCTTGCTACGCATCCCTTGAGAACATGAGTAAAGGCAGAGCTCAGGTAATGTGATAAAAAGAACCTGAGAGAGAACACATAGGACCTTGTTTTAACACTTCTACCAGAAGTTCAAGAGACTTGGGCAAATCATACACTTCCACAAAGTACCAGTTTCTCTTGCTTATTATAAGACATTGAAATGTAGCACAACTGCAATCATCTAATGTTACAGTTATAGACATAGGCGAGTATACTAACATATATGATAAAGGTTTGGACAGGAAGATACATCTACCCTACATGTCATAATAATAAGAGTGACTCTCAGATACTAGAATACAGAACCATGCAAGTCTTCTTTATGTCTGGTCCCAATACATACAACACAACGCAGGGCACAGACCCACAGATATGAAATGGATGGTAGACGTGTACAGGGAGATGTGAAGATAGATAGATGGATGGATAGATGGATGGATGGATAGATAGATAGATAGATAGATAGATAGATAGATAGATAGATAGATGCACAAAACACTGAGGGAGCTGAGAGGGCAATGGATGAGCTTTGAAAGGTGAATGGATGGGCATGACTAAGAAACAATATCTAGGGAACTCAGGACAATTAAAGAATACACTGACAAAGGACAACCTGAAAATAAGGCCTTCACTGTCCCAAGAATCATGTGTCACCAACATGACACCTTCCTCCCTTCCTGCTGCAACCAATGTGCACAAATTATTTAAATCAATATCAAACTCTCGTTCTAGAAAATGTGCTAGTATGACCACTTTATAGTGAAAATTTTCATGCAAATATCTCCTTTCTGTTGTCTTTAGAAAGTTCATATTTATTCTTTTGTCTTGCCACCACAGTCTTCTCCAAACATCCTGAAAATGTGAGATGAGTACATTCAAAGTCATCCAGTCATATTCCATGTGGGTTTAAGGAGGTCTACTCAGATGTTTTTGTGCAGTTCATGTTTAAATAAAGTCCACTTCACAGGGTAGGTATGAGAAGAGATGGAACTTTGATTCAGGATGCCTGACCTCATTCATCCAGTCTCTCATTTACCAGTTCTTTCAACAGATGGGATGGGAGCCTCTGCTGTGTTCTCAGCCTGTGGGAAGGGGGAGGAGGGTGCCACAGTGGGTGGCACATTGCAGCGATGCCCATCTTTCATTTCCTTAGCTTTGCCCAGAGAGAAGGCAATCGGACATCTCAATTTTCTTTCCCAACATCTGGAATACACTTTCCTTCCATGTGCTTTTTAAAAGCACTAATACATACACACAAAAGTTGGCTTTTTCTCCTCTCACATTCTCACTCCTTCCTCTCCTCCTATAGTCATGAAAGTTCTAAACACACACACACACACACACGCACACATGCACACACACACACGATCACACCACCTCAGTCCAGTACTGAACAAGTTAGTGTTCACAGGCAATACTACCTTGCCTTCCACTCCTTGCCCAGGGATTTTCTTTCCAGATGAATGTAGCACACTGGCCCTTGATGCAGTTTGCCAAAAATCACACATACAAGAGAGTCTATATCCTGTCACATGGTAGTAACTATGCTCAAAACATAAGTTTTAAAGATCCAGACTCTAATGATGAGCAAGGCTATCTGAGCCTTAGGAATTTAGCCAAGACTAAGCTGTAACAAAAATAGAGTAGAAGTTGAGAATATCTTAATATCCAAAAGCTCAGAGGATTTCTTCTAAAGCTATGCTGTTTACCCACTTAATACCATTGGTGATTCAAAATCAATGTAATACAAGCATTCACCAGAAACATGCCAAATGCCCAACAGGAGATGTTGGGCCTATGACACCTTCACTAATAAGAGATGACAATGAACAAGGAGTAAAACAGGCTTTAGGATCTGTGAACACTGTCACCCGAAGCATGTGGCCTTTGCTCCATGGAGATGGTGCAGCTTTATCAGCAGAGGGAAATCAAAGGACAATAAGAATAATGCCAAGGCATTCTTCCAGATGAGTAACCTAGAATAACACCGCTCAGCTGAGAATTGAAGCAGAGAGTTGGCAATGTCTTCTAGGGCTGCTTGGCCCACGATTGTAATCACTGATAACTGCCAGCAAGATTAGCCTCAAGAATAAGAAGTGGCCATGCTCCGAGGGAGAGCCAAGCCATCTTCTCCTTTGCATGTTGCCCTCTCTGACCCTCTCCCTCTCTTTGAATTAATAAGAATGCACACTGAAAACCAAACACCACAGGGCTCCAGGCACTTGCACTGGACATTCAATTGGTCTGGAATGTTTTACTTCTAGAATTCCCAAGCCTGGCTCATTTCTTCAAATAATCCTTCATTGTTAGACAGACCTTCCCTTCTGCCTTCCGTAGCTGAACAGCCTCACTCACCTTTTCTCTACTTTTCTTTCTGATACTTTTTGGCCTTCTCTGTTCATAGATTCTTATCTGTGATCCCAGCTGGTGGAAATTTTGCAAGAAACAGAACTTTCTCTACATAACCAGGTACTTTACCTAGAGAACAATAAGGACTTGAGCACTATTTGAATGAATGATTAAGCTTTGTAACATGAATTATCCCAAAGTAGGTAAAAATGCAAGCACAGCTACAAAAAATAGCAAGCTGTGTATAACTCTGGCAATGTAGGAGATCTTGGCCTGGGTTTTATCATCCACAAAATACAATAACAATTAAAAGAGGTTTTGCCATTTACCTGATTCTGTGAGGAGAGGCTCTGTCTCATTCTCCTATCCTGTCACAGTGGTCATGGTGACACAGTGAAGTGGATAATGTAGGACCCAGCTCTATGCTTCAGTGTTGACTGGACTGTTACAAGAATCTTTTTTTCAGCTCTTTTTCAGGCCATACAGTAGCATCTGTGATTCAATCTGTGCCTCTCTTGAAGGATACAGGTTTGCAGTATCTGTTGCCCATCACTCTTGACGGAGTAGGTTTTATTACTTGTTCTACCTGTAAAAATACCTGTGGCAGGCTGGGTCTAGAGATAAGGGCCTATAATCCAAGCTATTAGGAATGCTGAGTCATGAAAATTACAAATTACAGGCCACCTGGGCTACAGAGCGATTTAAAGGTCGGCCTGAGTAATTTAGAGACGCCATCTCAAAAACTTTGGCAAACAGGACAGAGACGAAGCTTGGTGGTAGAGAATCTGCCCAGCATTTGTGAAGCCCTACAACCCTGAGAAATGCAAAAAAGAGGGAGACAGGGCTCTGCTTTTGCTTCTTCTCTATACACCAATCGACTTTTATGAGACATAAAACGATGCCCCGGTTGCCATCTGCATATTCTTTTATCTCCACTGGTTCAGAGCTCTGATGGGAAAAGAGGGGAATTCTTACTGATTTACTCACATGACCAAAAAGAGATATGACTACAGTCTTTTCCAGAGGGCCAAGTATTAAATAAATATGTACCACCTGGTCTTTCATAAAGTATGGCTGTATGTTCTCAGCGGAAATATAAATGAGTGTGCTTTTTCCTCGCAGAAGTATAAAGTAGATAGTATAGCATTTATATGGGCCCAGAGGAAATTTTACCTCCTCTATGCTCCATGCAGCAGTAGAAAGAATCCCTCAGTGAAAGAGGAAATCTGAGAAAAAAGCTGTGGAGGAACCATGGGGTCAATAAAGGTTCTTAAGGCACCCTGCAAGGCAGAACTTCCTGGGAGTGGAACATGTCATAGGGGGGTTCAGCGTAGGGAAATGGTGGTTATTAAAAGACTGTGTTAAATAAGTAGGTAGATAATACAGAATGTCATGAATTCATCTATAGAAAATCATTATATAGGAAAACCAAGATGGCTCCTCACTGCAACAGCAACGGGGAAAATTAGAGAAGCCAAAGTAACACCAATGATAGTATTATGCACAGCCAACCTAGCCAATATTCCAGCTCCCTCCCCCGCAAAAAAAGTGCCTTAGAAATTCATAGTACTGGAATGTTGCTCCATTATGGCTTGAGTGCATGAAGTTTTCCAGGGGCTCAGGCTCTGAATGCTGGCTTCCTATTTTGGAAGGCTGCAGAACCTTTGGGAGACAGGGCCTAGTGGAGTAAAGAGGCCACTGGTTCCTGGAGCTGTCTGCATCCTGATCTGCAGTGACATGAAAAACATTCAGTGTGTTCTACAAGTGACATGAGCTCAGCTGCTCTGCTAGGCGTTCCTAGCATGATGAACTGAAGCCCTCTCAAACCAAGAGCCCAGAGAAGTCATTCTCCATTCAGGTGTTCCTTCTGGGCACAATGGGCACAGTGAGGTGCTCCTGCTGGGCACAGTGAGGTGCTCCTGCTGGGTGCAGTAGGAACAGTAAGGTGTTTCTGATGGGTACAGCAAAGTGTTTTTGATGGGTACAGGTACAGTAGGTAGAGTAAGGTGTCTCTGATGGGTACAGTAAGTAGAGTCCCGTGGCCTTGCTGGGTACAGTATGTATACTATGGTGGTGCTGATGACTATAGTGGGTATAGTACTGTGGTCCTGATGGGAACAGTAGGTATACTAAGATGGTCCTGAAGAGTGCTCTGGGTATACTGATTTCTGAGTAGTTACTAGTACAACCATTTTCCAGCCCTGCCTCTTTAAAAACAAAATGATTTATTCTACTTTAAGTATATGTAGACATGGGCTAAGGATGGTGTGTGCATGTCTGAGGGCAGGTTCCTGTGTAATCCATAAGAAAGTGCTCAATCCCCTGGAGCTGGAGTTGCAAACAGTAGGTGCTAGGAACTGAGTCTGGTCCTCTGGAAGAGCAGCTAACACTCTACTGCTAAGCCACCTCTCAAGCCCCAACCTGTGCCTCTTCCGTATATGATTTGCAGATATATCTTTAAAAAGATTTGTTTTGTTTTCTAATTGTATGTGTGTGTAAAGGGGTGGTTATGCACATAAGGACAGGAACCCATGGAGGCCAGAAACAGTCATCAGGTTGCCTGGAGCTGGAGTTACATGCATTTCCCGCCATGAGCGTTGGGAACTGAACTCAGTCCCCTGCAAGAAGAGTATGCACCATTAACGCTGAGCCATTTCTCCAAAATACAGTTGTATATTTCCTTTATTCTTACACATTATAATCGTCAATGATTGAAAAAAACCTATAGCAGGTAAATTAGGAAAGGTAGAGAGGAGGACCTCCAAACCTGTGTATTAGATGGTGCTAAAGAAACTCCACAGTTACAGAACAATGGACTTTGTCACCCACTACAAGCAAAACAGGGACAGAGGAGACACTTTCATAAGGAAAACTTAAAAACACTTCTAGCATTCAAACAGAAGTTGACCTGATCAAAGAAAGAAGGGAAAGTTAGAATTTGAATAACACATTACATTCTTTTTCATCCACCTTTCTACACAAAGCACTCCATAATCCTGTGAGCTTCATTTACCTTATGAGAAAAAAAAAATTCTTTGTTGCTTGATTTTTCAGTTGAACGAATTGAACACAGGGACTCACACATGTTAGACAAGCACTCTTCCACTGAGCTACATCTCCAACCTGGAGCCTAGAGTTCCCCCCCCCAATGTCTGTCTCTCTCTCTTCTCTCTTTCCCTTCACCTCTCCTTCACCCTCCCTCTTCTCCTTCTCTTTCCTCTCCTTCCCATTTAAAGACTAGAAGCTGAAGTTCTTGTATGCTGACTTTCTGGAGGACACATGGATTTAAAATAGCTGTGCTTATGTAGTTCTGTAGCTCTTTTTTTTCTCAATCTTGTGTACACTAGGGAAAATGCTACCTTCACAGACCAGTTCCTCTTCCATAGGTGTTCCTTCCCCTGTGAGTTTTTCTCTAACCAAGGCTAGCAGACAGTTTTTAACATTCTCTGTTGAGCCTTAATACAAATGAGCAATGATACAGAAAGAAAGTGAAAATCAATGCCACTGATTAAGAAACTGTCCTCTATTTTGCTGCTTGACACTCAGCCTTAAAGATTCATGACAGGAAAATCTGTATCTGACTTGATTGCTTATGAAGAAAATCCTTTTGTGGGTGGACAATCTTTGAAGCTGTGAAGATAGCAATACTTGGTTTTATGACACTTTATTGTGCTTGGCATGGAAATTCTCTTTAAAATTTTTATTGACATGTTATATTTGTGTGGAAAATAGAATTATTTAATTCATGTAAAAACTCTTTTTTTGTCCATATTAATTCAACATAAGATGAGTAGGGTCTCTATATCCATTTCACAAAGAACCGGGGCACAGAGGATTCATCAGCTTACTCTAAGACATCATGACTATCAAAACTATTGACTCTAGGTACAACTAGCTGGACTTAGCTCATGTCCATCTGTGTTTCAGCATTTTATATGGAATAGTTATCAATAAAATCTCTTTACATTCCTAGAAAAAGGAAAAATGCCCAAACTCAAAGGAAGTTATAATTTTTAAAGTATTATGACTTCAAAAGCTGGTGGAAGTCACACATATAGAAAGTTGGGAGACAGCTTCCCATTAGCTCTCTATTGGTCTATAATTCAGACTACTGAAATAAATTGACAATGCAGAGATTAACCAAGAAAAAGGCTTATAAATTTATTGTGTATACAGACACATCACAAAAAAAATCAAGTAAAAACCTCACAAGCCAATGGGAGAAAAATATGCACCTTCCTTACTTGGAAGAGAAAAGGGGGAGAGACACAACAATCTTGAGGAGGGAGTAATGGTTTTAGAGGAGACGAATCTCTGATGAATAGAGTGTGGCATTCACTCTTCCTTCTGAAGGGTCAGTGTGTACTGGAACCACCTGCACAAATAAGGGAACCTCAGGGGAAGCTCTGTCCATCCCCGTGTTTATGGGGGAACAGAGAGTGAGGTCACAGAGACCTTCTTTCCAAGGCTGCTTGCTTAGCTTGAAATACTCAACACATTGCAGTAGAGAATACATTGGCCTTTCTCTTTCTGAGCGTCAAGAGGGCTTCCTCTGATCATCTCAGTACAGGTCTGGAGTACACCCTGCCTTTGCAGCCTTGGCTACTGCCCTATGGTGACTTCATTCTTTTCCTACATTGCCTTGGGCTGTACTTGGCAACCTCTTGCCTGCAGCTCTAAAGGTCCATTTAAACTATACGTATTTATTTATTTAATGTGTGTTTGCATGTGTTGTGTCTGTGTGTATCTATGCCACACAGATGTGGATACCAACAAAGGCCAGAAGAGGCTGTCAGATTCTGAGGAACTAGTGTCATAGGCAGCTATGACCCACCAGATGTGGGTGCTAGGAACCGAACAACATTTCTTTGGGACCCATTGCACCAGCCCAACTTCAAACTGCTTGGATGAATGAAAACGACTTTTCCTACTTCTGCTCCAACATTTCTTTGAGTGTACTTACATAGGAAGAATTAAATTCCAAATCAAAAGTTGGGCTCAGAAGCCAGATAGCAAGGAGTAAGTTGAAGGTTATGAACACAATTCTACAATCGAATTCTTCTCATGACAAGACAATAAAAAATAGTAAAATTATTGGGCTGGAGAACTTTGTAATTAATCAGAAACAGCTAACTGACAAACGGGGGAAAGATTATAAAAGTCATTCTACTAATAACTTTAATTTGAGGTAATTATCTGGAGAGGAAACAAAAAAATATCATGGACACTTGAGCTAATCAAGTTTTTAGATTATTTCCTTCTAATGTTAATTCAAGTTTAGTGTTTCATCCTCCATTATGCTTTGAAAAGAAAGCCAACTCTGTGGGGTATATGAAATTTTCTATTGCTTTTAAATTTATTAACCAAAGTGTTGTCAGTTGTTTTTCTTATTGTGGAGAATAAATATCTAACTACAGCAACCTAATGAGTGAGTTCGACAGTGTAGGTTACCATGGCAGGAGACACGGTGTTAGGAATTTGAGGAGGTTGGTCACAATATACCTGAAAGACCGGAAGCAGAGACAAGAATAGATATCCAGTCCAGGATCCAAGCCCGTGGAATACTGTTGTCTGCAGTTAGGGTACTTCTTTGTAAGCATGCTAATGTAATTGAGAATGCCTCTCCCCTCCCTAAATGATTCCAGATTGTCTCAAGTTGATAATATTTGTCATCAGACATTGATAACAGTTTTTTAGTCAACCTATTAAATTAAATAACATATATCATGATGGAGTAAGGGGAGACAAAGGAAGAGAGAAAGGGAAAGGGAGGAGAGAGACTGAGAATAAACTAGGCAAGGAATAAAAAGCAAAATTTGAAGAAACTAGAAAATAGGAAGAACAAAGAACAATACAAGAAAATTGCAGGAGAAAATGCCAGGTCAAGGGAAGAGAAGAAGAAATCTTAAGAATTCCACTTCTGGGAAATAGTAAGATCTGGAGAGGACAGGGGGTCCACAAGGAGAGCGACAGAACCAAAAAAATTGAACACAGGGGTCTTTCCTGAGACTCATACTCCAGCATGGAAATATCCTAGAACCCCTGCATAGATGTAGCCCATGTCAGTTCAGTGTCCAAGTGGGTTCCATAGTAATGGGAAACAGGGACTGCTTCTGACATGAACTAATTGGCCTGCTCTTTGATAACCTCCCCCTGAGTGGGGAGCAGCCTTACCAGGCCACAGAGGAAGACAATGTTAGGTCTCATCAGGAGACCTAACAGACTAGAATCAGAAGGAAGAAAAAGAAGCCCTCCCCTACCAGAGGACTTGGGGAGGGGCATGCTTGGAGAAGTGGGAGGAAGGGAGGTATTGGGAGGGGAGGAGGAAGGGAACTAGAGAGGGGATACAAAGTAAATAAAGTGTAATTTAAAATAAAATAAAAACTGCTACTGAATGAGTACATTAAAAAAAAAAAAGAATCCCACTTCTGAGAACCCCTCCCTAGAAATCTAGGTTCAAAGCCATATAAAATTTCTTCTATTCTCTAGCTTGATTGGTAGGGATGTCTAGACTTAGTGTACAAAAATATACTCACTTCTTCCTTATATTTTGAAAATTTTAGACACCACCTCCAAGGCTAGGAGCATGGAGCTCTCTAGAAATCATTTATAACTATTTACAAGCAGAATTTTCTCTCTTCTTTTGTGCTACTCACTTTCTCCTTTATTACTTAGTGAAGTGAGGCTTTTGTTGTTGTTGTTGCTGCTGCTGCTGTTTTTTTCTTTGTAGTTTACTTATTTTTTTTTCTTTTTTATAAATTATGAGCCTAAGACATGCTGTACTGTGAGAACTTTTCCTATCTGCATTACTCATTTTTTTTTCTTTTAAAAGAGATGTGGTCTAAAATCCCTGGATTTCAGAATACTTTGCGAGCAAGGAGTGTAATTTAATCAAAGGCATATCTGGCCTCTAGAAAAGAGGTTACACTCCAGATATAAGTGAACGGAACAAGACTGTGTTGCATGTTGGTTAGGAGAGTCAAGACCACCTTCTACCTGATTTGCCATAAAACTGCAAGGCCTTTGTTTAAAATGGGGTGATGGCAGGGAACTAAGCCAAGCATGGACTCCTTCCAGGAACTGATCTCCTGAAGGCTTTATCTGCTGAAGCAGGTGGGAGTAACAGTGAGCAATGAGAGGGAGACGAAGAATGGGGAGGGATGAATGGCTGGCTCCAGGTAGGCACAAATCTCCAGAAGCTGGTGGTGACTCAGCAGAATTGTTGTAGGAACTGGAAGAGAGGAGAGAAGGAGGATGAAGGAAAGAAGGTGCAGATTAAAGATGCTAATGTACATTTGTTAGGCAATTCGTACCAGGAGCCATTCTGACTCCTTCTTTGTCTTTTAATCAAAGCTGATTACAAATCCCGCTGAGTGATGAGAGCATCATAAGTATTATGTGCACATAAGTGTTAATATGGAAAAGCCTTATATATTCACGTGTAAAATACCATATCATGAGTAGTAAAAAGATATCTTCAACATTCAAATATATACAAATATATATATATATATAATTATATTCAAGTTTAGTCTACTAGTTGATTAGGAGGAAGCATATCATGCTTGTCTATCCTATCTTAGAAGGCCATTGAGAGAATGACTAAAAAGAAGAGAAACAATATGTTGACATAAATGGCCTCCACTCTGAGAAGAATACAGAAAGAGGTATGGTCTCATAGAGAAAGCCCCAGAGGAGAAGATGATACTGCAAACTCTGGACTATAATATCTATGACCTTGATGTAACTCTGATCCTCCTAACCTTCAGTGTTCTCGCCTGTAAAATACAGGCGACACTCTCCTCTTAACACAGAGTGAGATTAACGATGGTCAACACTTTATTAAACTACCAAGGATTAAACAGAATTAGAAATCATAAGAAGAACTTGACACTAAGGTCATCTCCGATGTTGGCAAGAAAAGATGAATATGTTGTATATTGCAATTCTATGACAGGAAAGTTCTGGGCTTTTGCTTGCAGAGGAAAAACACATTTAGGGAACACGTTTCTTACCCTTTAGGTCTGTGTTTGATAATCTATATTCCATCAGCAATACTATAAGCAAAAGAAGGAATAGTCCACACCCAGCTAGAGTTTTCCCCATGCTACCTTATGGAGGCTTTTCAGGATTGTTTTTGTCTGTTCAATATGAAACAAAGCAGAAAACCAACCCCAGAGATGTTTGGATACGAAATATTTAGCCTTAGGGGAATTTTAAAGCTTTTTTACCTCCCCATCTTCTTCTCCTCACACAGGCCCCCTTCACTGCCTCGCCCATTAGCACTGCCCCAACACCCCCATTCTCACAGACCCTTCATTAAGAAGGACCAGCTTTGATACGGATTGAGAATTAAATGGACCACAGTGTAAGTAGCTGGAAGTTTAGTGGGAGAGATGAAAAACCTGGAAATCAATACAAGGGATGATAAGGCATGCAGGAAACAGATTCATCTTTCCCCCCTGAAGAATTTGCTGTAGTGCTGATGAGATTGCCTGCTTTTCTGCTTTGGGCTTTATATAAGAAATGCCAAACCACTCAAAGCACTGTGTGAGAAACGAGAGCCCAATCAGCCGGTAGGATCTGTGTGTAAGTATGCAACTCTTTCCTCCAATAGCACATGAATGTGTGCACTGAAGAATGTGATCAAGCAAGTGGCCTTAGACCCTGAGCATCACCCTATAGAGAACAATCTATTGGCAGGCTACTGGGTCCACTAGAAAGGTCATTTTATACCAAGTCCAAGTTCTAGACCTTTCAGCAAAAGTAACCATAATGGTTATATATCTGTAGCAATCCTGACTCCCTGGCAGTCAGAGAGCGTAGAGTTAATATCCTGTAGTCATGGAGAAGGCAACCCTGAAATTCTTTGAACAATGAACAGTCTGTCATTCCATGGCTTCACAGTTACAGTTGTAATCTGCTATCAGCAAGAAAGACCCAGCAGAACAACGATCAAGTGTTTGCTCTACCCCACCATCTGCAGCCCCTCACAAAACTGGTCATTCTGACTCCTGGCCTGTATGCATTGCCATCGTGTGTCCATGCCTCACTGTAGGGGTCCTTCTATGACTACATGGTCTCTATGGGTTCTTGAAGTAAAGGACTAGATGTTTTTGGCTACTGCATCTCTAGTGCCAGGACATGTCTGACACATGGTACATCTCCAGAAATGGCAAGAAGAGCAGCAAAGCTACACAATAGACTTTTAAAAAAGAAGTTTGGATACAGAACTACAGCTCATGTAGCATCCCTACATTGGTTGGAGAAGTTTGGAGTATTGTGTTCATTCTTGGATATCATATTTTAGAGCTTTGAGAAGTTCAAACACATTCACCACTGAAGATCAAGATGGGCAGCAGAAGGGAAATGCTTGGCAGGACCAGGAAACCATGGCAAATGAGCAACAAATGAGAGAACTGGGAATGATTAACTCTTACCAAAAGAAGGCAAAGGAAAGACATGCCTACTCTCCTCAGATATTCAAAACTCTGTCGAGTGGAAAAGGTAGCTAGATTTGCTCTGTGTTACCCCCAGAAGGCAAACTAGGGTCAATTATTAAAAAGTAGAGTGAAAGTAGAGTAGCTCCCCCAAAGAAATTTCCAGAACCCATCAGAAACTGTGGGAGGCAAGGGAACCCATTTTGGTGAAAGCAAGATGGTCTCAGCTCCTAGCATTCCTTCCAGCTGAAGACTTTCTGGTTCTCTGAATCATCAGGGCAAATGCCCCGGGAACCACAGGGATGACTCTTATGAGGAACCCAGTAACGAGCCACTCAATTCTCAGGCATGGCTTTATTAAAAGAGAGGGCAGAGGGGACACGTGGAAATTCTGCAGAGTAAAAGAAAAAGAGGAGAAAGTGTCTAAAAGGCAAGAGAAGACAGAGTTCAGAGAAAGACACACTTTATGGCTGGTTTTGACTGCTTGCTGCTTCTGCTAGTCAATGAAAACAACTAACTGGAACAAGAAGGGTAATTTTATCAAAATAATAATTATCAAAAGTATTTGGAATCCTAGGAAAAGACGGATCTTTTGAGAGCTGATAGTTCAAAAGAGCTGCAATCACGCATCTGTTTTCTTGTTTGGCTCACAATTGAGGCAATGGAAACAGAGGACTCCGTGAAATTGAATGACACTTCACATTGATAAGCATTTCTGAAACAATATGGTAGCAATTTGAGGAACACATTATACTCTCGAGCTGTGGAAAGAAGGAGCAAAGAATATACCCTTTAATGCTTAATTTTTATAATAATCTTACTTGTTACAAATACAGTGTTTCACAATGAAAGCCTAACTGTGTTTCGGTTCAGTAATATGATAAGACACAGCTTGTAAAAATGAGAATTGAGTTTTACTCTGTTCTTGTATTTTATTTTCCATTTATCATGTGAATTGCTTCTAAATAAGATTGTGTTACATTATTAATTTGCATAATTGCTGAAATATAGCATGTGATTCCAAATAACAAGCTCCTGATCATATCGTTTCAGATTCATTTTGACATTATTTTGAAACTGACAAAAATGGTGCACAATGAAGTTAAAAATACATGTGCATATTTTGATGGCTTCTAGTTTTCAAAATGTAAGAGCAGGGAGAGAGAGAAACAGAAAAAGAGACAGAGAGAGGGAAGGAGTTTATGTGAGTCAAACAATGATTTTAAGTGCTGAACAGCTTGGAAGCTAAAAATAACCAATACATACTATAATATTTAGAGTAACAATAAGTCTGTTTTGACAGACTAAGAGCCAGGTGGAGGTTTTCTTTCTTTTTTTTTTTTTTCTTTCTTTCTTCTTTCTTTTTTTCTTTCTTTCTTCTTTCTTTTTTTCTTTCTTTTTTTTTGTTAATTGAAAGAGAGATGTGAAAAGTCTCCAATGAAGATCTAAAAATACTTGCTCAATAACATTTCCATTTTTTAAATAGCACCCTATCAAATGAAGTTCACACTCTCTAGCCTCCACCAGGAGGTCCTGACGTCTTGTTGGAGTTCAGATCTTCAACAAGAGCAAACCTTTTACTCAACTCATTCTTCCAAAATGTGGGTGAGGCAGAAAACATGGATGTGTTATAAAATGTGGATGTTGGAAAAAATGCTGTAAGCCATCAGTTAGCTACCAAACACTGGGCCAAGAGGTAAATGCTCCTCTGATATGGATCCTGCTGAAACACAAGGGTCCCTGGGAAAATTAAGTTTATGGTCTGTCTCAGGTACCTGATAAATAAGCCAACCGATGAAGAGTATTTCTCAGTGAGTGTGTGTGTGTGTGTGTGTGTGTGTGTATGTGTGTGTACTTGCATGCATTCATATGTGTATGATGCATGCATGCTTTATGGGTGTATGTGGGTAGAGAACAGAGTTGTTCTCTGTTGTTCTCACACACACACACGCTCGGCATAGTAATTAAAAATACAGGCCACCATGCCTGGATCTTTTTATATGGGCTCTGAGGATTGAACTCAGAACCTGATGCTTGCAGCACAGACGTTCTAGCGAGTGAGTTGTTTCCCAGCCCTGAACAAAGGGCTAACAGCACAAAGACAGCAACAGACCAGTGAAGACAAAAACTGTATTTCTTCCTCCTGCCTTCCACAACCCCTTATCATTTCAAACTGAAAACTTCATAACAGCAATCCAACTGAAAACACTTCTTGTTTACCCAAAGTGACATTCTGGACTCTGGGAAGTGCTGCCTGACACTTCCTACCCCCTTCCTTCCTGTCACCATCTGAGTACATTAGTGATTTTCACGACAAAGGAGTGTCATGACTGAGGGTTGCTGCATCGAATAAAAATGTTTGTATCTTATGCAGAATCTCACGCTATTTTCTGGTAATCAAGTGGCATTGATTCTACAAAAATCTTAGTATTGTTTTACTCATCCTGGCCTGCAGACTCCAACAAGATGAAGAAACTTATTTGTCTGTTATTGGGTCAAAAGATGTTCCCCACAGCTGTTGGGAGTCTTATTGCCTGGGTAAAATAACAGGGCATATTTTACAGGAGCTATTAATATAGGCTGCAAGCTTGTTGTAAGGCACAAGGCCAACAGCTGGATGGAAATGGTAGGTTCTGGGCCAGCTGAAACTGCTTTCAAGTTTTGCCTGTTGCACACACACACACATAAACACATACATACGCCCACCACCAGCTTGGGAATGTTAAGCAGATCCAGATTTATTTTTTAATATGAACGAAAATGTTTAGTGTGGCCTACGGATTTGGCAGAATCAAGCCATCCCACTCCTTCCCACTCCAGGCAACAGGCTTTGGGCCCAGGCCTGGAAATTGGCATGCGTGGAGGGGGAAGCATAGAGCATGTCTTATTATCAGGCTGATGCAGGAAGAAAGAAAACACAAAGCAACCTAGACCATTACTACACAATGATTATGTAGTCATGCTCCTTGAAAGAAAAGGAAGATGAACCCAAATACATAGAGAACCAAGGTAGGATAAAGGCCTAATCCAGAACAGGATCAGGCCTTTGCAGACTCTAGTGAAGGACTGTAGTGACATCTTTAACTCATTACATGCATGCACACATGCATGCACACACACACACACACACACACACACACACACACACACTCAGAGAGAGAAAGAGAGAAAGAGAAAGTGGACAAAATACAATGCAGTGCTACTGCCGACATTCTGATTTCCCCCAAGAGGTTTCATCCATAATGTGTTTGTGGGAACATGTCACATCCAATAGTCTCAGAAGCATTTTCTGCTGCCTCTGTTTCATTGTACCCTGAGAGTTCTTGGGGGTCTAAGCTCAGCGTGGCTATTGAGAATGCAACTTTGCCCCTGGCCCCAGGGCTGAGTGCTTTCCATGCTGCTGGAAGCCTCCTCCATCTTCCCATGAGTAATAGTTCATGTGGGCTGGCTGGTTCCCTCCTCCAGGCTGTATCAGCGCACTGGCATCCATGTGTACTGGGAAAGGAATACATCCATGTTAGCTCTGACAGTTGGCCATGGGCCGCTGCTGAGAAACATCTCAAGAGCACCCAACAACTGCTGAGGGTTGTTTTCTGATTCTAGGCAAGGACTTTACTGAGTTAATTTGAAGCCTGTAGCTGGTGGTGGTGTGTACAAAAACCTTTGTACAAAGGCTTCAAACAACAAAGAAAATTGTTGATGATGCTTATTTTCTTTACCTCCAACTTTAATTTAGGCACCACAGACTTACAATGTTTCCAGATAAAATACTTGTGTAGTGACCATCAGCCTAGGGTATAACCTTTCACAACTCAGAAACACTTCCATGTCGTATGTTCCAGTAATATGTTAAGAAGCTGTTACGGTGTAATCGTCCCACTAGATAAGAGAAGTGACTTCACTAGCTTAGTGTCTAGTTCAGTGCCTGTCCTACCTAATCAGCCTTGGAGACAGTTATGAACCAAGGGAAGCTTTCTAGAGATGATCTGCTGGTTACCGGTGATCAGGGTTTTTTTTTTCTCTACTAGAGTGATAAAATAAAAAAACCTTAACAATCTACCTTACAAACTTTCAGTTATTACTCACTTATCTCTAGAGTTCAGGAAATATATTCTTTTTTTATGCAGCTGTACCTTCCTTCATTTGCTTGTTCTTATTATTTGTTGTGTATATGGATTTACCAACACTTATTCAGCTATTTGATAAGTGAGGTTTGTCAGGATATTAAAATTTAATTCATCAAGTCAAGGGGTCAGATATGAGCTCATTTTGAATTATCAGTTCTGCTCACTCAGCAAATATTTTCAAAGACCACTGTGTGGTTTGCTGGTACTGGGGAAGGAAAAAAAAATGTGACATGGTCTCTAACTCTAAATCACTTTTAGTAAAAAGAAAAAAGAAAGAATCCAGAAGTATGTATCATGGACATATGTTGATGACCCTAGTCCAATCAAGGAATATTGGAGACATAGAATATATTGAGTGCACAGAGAGTAGAATGTACTCCTGGCTGTGATGATGGCTAAAGGCCCCAGAAGATAAGGTGTAATCAAAAGCTTGGTGGGTGAACAGTCACTACACCAAAGAGCAAGAGGATTTAAAGAGAAACAGAGTGCACAAAATCAGGAGTATGACCCAAGGGCAGGGACTACGGCACTCTGGAATGAAACTTGGTTTGAATCACTGAGGGACAAATGAAGGTAAATGCAGGACCTTGGCCACAGGAGACCCTCATTGCAATGGGGAAAAAGGTGAGTTTTTCACCCTCTGAAGAACACAGGTTGAACAGAGATGGCTGTTCTCTATCATGAAGAAGTAGGGTTTCCTACAGGGATTTTCCTGTTACCCAACACTTTATATTACAGTTGTCTTGGGGCCTCTCTGTTTTGTGTATCTGTGGACAGTAAGGTTTAGAGCCAAGTCTCAGCACTTCAGCAATAATGCAAGCCATCTCCAAACTCAGTACCTCAGCTGTTGTAGTACTACTTCAGCTGTGGTAAGCTTCTCAGTCCCTCTGTACCTCCAAAGCCATGGGAGTTAGTACAGAATATGCCTGGCTCGTGTGGGCAGCTTTGCAATACTCACTACAGCAACAGAAAAAGAGAACTGTGTTTGTCTTCAGAGCCGCAAAATGTATAGAAGCACATTTTAAAGACACAACTTTAACGCCCACCTTTTCATGGGGGTTGTTCTGTCGATAGATATTAAACTATATATGATCTGTGTAAAGAACCATTGTACTTAGCACCAGGACAGGAGGTAGGGCAAATGATGGGGGAAGCCTTTTTAGGGAGTTTATGCAAGAGGAATAAAAGTATACAGTACTACTAGGAAAGGGCCTGTTGAAGTTATACTAGCTGTGTGGGGAGATTTTAACACCAGATGTAGATAGATTAGAGCCTGCTGGGTGAGATGGTTAATCATCATTGTCAATTTGACTGCATTTAGATCACCATGGAAACGTATCTCCAGGATGGATCTGAAAGTGCTTCCTGAAAGGTTTAAATGAGTAGGGAAGACCTACCCTGCATGCGGACAGCACTGGTACCAACTCATGGACGGGAGCCCGAAGCTGAATCAAAAGAAGAAAGCCAGCTGAGCACCAGTGTATGTATCTCTCTGCTTTCCGGGCTGTAGACATGGACACAGCATACCCAGCTGCCTCCTTCTCCTGCTGCAGGTTTTTTAGGCCATGATGAATTGTATCCCCTCAAACTGTGAGCTAAAAGCAAAGCAAAACAAAACAAACAAACAAAAGCCCCTCTTTTCCCACCCAAGCTGCCTTTTGTCAGGTGTTTGATCACAATAAAAAAATTACTAAACCAAGAGCCGAAGGTCAGGTATGGCAAAAAGAGCTGAGTTTTGAAGCCATGTTTACCATTTACATTTTAAAAGGAAATCAAGTGACATTTCAGTCAGGGCTATTTTTGATTAGGAACTTAGAGGTACAATGACTTAGTCAAAAAGCAACAGAGTCTGGAAGAAAGACAACAGGATATAGGGTAAGGTGACCTGGGACTACACGCAGCCGGTCAGTGGCTTATCATCTGACTCATCGGCCACATTTGTCTGAAAATAAGAGGAAGAATTTGATGACCTTTCAAAACACAATGAGCTACAAAATTTTGTGGTTGGATTTTTAAAAAGAAGGTAACTTGGAAAATGAGATGTTAACATCAAGTTTCGATGAATATGATGTCGAAGCGGGGCTAATCCATCAGTAGAAGGTGAAGATGCTTGTATGGAACTTAAGGATCAATAGGAAACCACTTCTGGTCCTTGAGTGAAATGACAAGATGGACATATTTGTGAAATGAGATCAATGAAAACTGATCAAAAGAACTTTCAACTTACCCATTTTCGATCCCAGACTGAGTCAAGGTTAAAATTTTATATACTCCAATGCAAACAGCAGGAATTAGCATCTGCTAAATTGTCCTTCGGGAACTGGTGGCAGATCATATGTGATTTTTACCCCGAGGATATACAAGAAGTATTTGGAAAGCAAATCAAGGATGATTCCTTTGTTACTGAAGGTGATTATTAATTCGTTGGTTGTTTTTATTTCCAGTATTTCTTCTATAGTGGTTTATATTGTCAACTTAATATGATCTAGCATCACCCAGGAGATAAACCTTAGGTCATGACTGCAAGAAATGTTTACAATTGGATTGGAAAAATTACCTATCTTAATTGTGAGTTGAGCCAACCCTTAGGTTAGGTTTGCTTACTGAATAAAATGGAGACAGCAAAAGGAACACCTCTACTCATCTCTCTCGGCTTTCTTACTGCAGAAGCAGAGACCAGCTGCTTCTGCCACCACAATTTCCTCACCTTGAACTGCAAGTTAAAACACGCCCTTCTGTTTCATTCATTTTTAAACTCTACTTTATTTGGAGTTCCTTAAAGCCTGTTCTTTCTAACCCCTCAGCCGTAGGTAGGAGAGATTAGTGGGGAGATGGGGTGCAGACCCCTTTAATTCTCTTGGCTGTTGAGGCTTAATGGGTCCTTTTGGGGCTAACCAATTCTTCATCAACAGCAATGCAGCAAGCAGTCTCCTCCAAGCCCCTGCGTTGACACCCAAGTCAGCTTGAGTGACTTAGATTCAAAATGGCAAATCATAATAGGTATCAAGTAAAAGATAAGCCTTTATATATTTTGGATATTAGCCCTCTGTCAGATATAGGGTTGGTGAAGAACCTTTCCCAATCTGTAGGTTGTCATTTTGTTCTGATGACAGTGTCTTTGCTTTACAGAAATTTTTCAGTTTCATGAGGTCCCATTTATTCAAGAAGTTAAACAACAACAAATCAAGAAATCCAATTAAAAATATGGGGTACAGAGAATTCTCAATAGAGAATATTGAATGTAAGAGAACTCAAGTGACAATACATGCTGGAGAAGATACTGAGAAGGGGGAACCCTCCTCCATTGCTGGTGGGAATGTAAATTTGTACAACCACTTTGGAAATCAATTTGGTGCTTTCTCAGACAATTAGAAATAGTGCTACCTCAAGATCCAGCTATACCACTCCTAGGCATATATTGAAAAAATGCTTAAGTATGTAACAAGGACATTTGCTCAACCATGTTCTAGCAGCTTTATTCGTAATAGCCAGAACCTGGAATCAACCCCGATGTCCCTCAGTTGAGGAATGGATAGAGAAATTGTGGTACATTTACACAATGGAATACTACTCAGCAATTAAGAACAAGGAAATCATGAAATTTGCAGGCAAATGGTGGGATCTAGAAAAGATCATCCTGAGTGAGGTATCCCAAAAGCAGAAAGACACACATGGTATATACTCACTTATAAGTGGATATTAGACATAATATAGGATAATCATACTAAAATCTGTACACCCAAAGAAGCTAAGCAAGAAGAAGGACCCTGGGTAAGATGCTCAATCTTCATTTAGAAAAGCAAGTAGGATAGGCATCAGAAGAAGATGAAAATAAGGAACAATACAGGAGCCTACCACAGAGGGCCTCTGAAAGACTCTACTCAGCACAATATTAAAGTGATGCTGAGACCCATAGCCAAACTTTGGGCAGAGTGCAGGGAATCTTATGAAATAAGAGGAAGACAGAAAGACCTAGAAGGGTTTGGAGCTCTACTAGGAGAACAACAGAACCAAAAGCTCTTTTCCGAGACTGATATTCCAACCAAGGACCATTCATGGAGATAATCTGGACCCCCTGCACAGAGTTAGCCCGTGGCAGCTCAGTCTCCAAATGGGCTCCCTAATAAAGGGAGCATGGGCTGTCTCTAACATAAACTCAGTTGCTGGCTCTTTGATCACCTCCCCCTGAGGAGGAAGCAGCCAGACCAGGCCACAGAGGAAGACTATGAAAGACAATCCTGATGAGACCTGATAGGTTAGAATCAGATGGAAGGGGAGGAGATCCTCCACTATCAGTGGACTGGGGAAGGGGCATGGGAGGAGATGAGGGAGGGGGAGCGGGATTGGGAGGGAACGAGGGTGAGGCTACAGCTGGGATACAAAGTGTATAAATTGCAATAAATAAAAAATTATATTAAAAAAGATCAGCTTTTAGCAAACAGAACCAAGATGACAAAAGCAAGGTGAAAAAGGAGGGGTTTCATGAAGAAGGAGAGGTTACATTTTGGCTGGTGGTTCCAGAGTATAGCCCATTTTAGCAGGAAATTGTTTGCTATAGAACTTGAGGTGGTTGGCCATATTGCATCCAAACTAAAATAAAGACAGAGATGAATGCTAGTGGGTAGCTGGCTTTCTTCTTTTTATTCAGTATAGCATTTCACTTATATTTCGAGTGATCTTCCTACCACAATTAACCCCAGTCAAACAGACATGTCCACGGCTGTGTTTCCATGGTGACTAAATCTCATCAAGTGGACAATCAAGATCAACCTCACAAAGACTCTCATCCAATTCAAACAATTTCCTAGAAGAATGCTGATGGCACTCTCGCCTCTCCTTGCCTCTGTGCTTCTCCACCTCTTTTTTACCACCACTGGAACAGACTCAACCTCCAATTTATGTAGTTTTTTCTTCTCCTAGCATTCAGTTTGACAAGTCATACTCCTCTTCATCTTCCATCATCCACTGAAATCTAGCCCCATTTCGGTTTCTACCCACATGTTCCATGATTTTCTCCTGGGTAGACTTGAATGGAGTTCTTCCCTAGTGTGGACAATGAACACCTGACCTAATGTCACATGCTGTATGAAGGGCTGATGGGAGTAACTGAATATCATATTTTGGCTCCTGTTTGCATTAGACTGTAGCATGTTGATGTAATGCAATTTCTCTGGTCTCAGTTACCTCAGCTAATAAGTAAAGTCGTACGGTCAGCTCTGAAATTCTTCTAGTGTTCGAATATTTCCAGACCCAAAGCCTTAGATACATGAAGCTTCAAGAATCTATGTTGCCTTTAGCTTTACACTTCATCCATGCCTTTATATCCAATGAGAATTTTTTTAATTTCCTAAAATAATACAAAATCCAATCAAAATAGTAACAGACTTTTTATTTACCCAGAAGCTTTTGATAGTGCTTGGAAACCTTGCAACCTAATCTCTTCCATTCCTACTTTAGTTCCTTCCTCCAAAAGCTGTTTGGTTTTTGTTTGTTTATTTGTTTGTTTGTTTGTTTGTTTTGTTTTCTCACTGAACTGTAATTACTTTCCTCCTTTTCTTCACAGGTACTCACTTTTCATTCTCGGTTGTTCTTTGTAACTCATCCTGTACCCTCCTTACACAGTCATGTTTCATAGTCACTCAGTTTCACACCCATAACCATTCAAGTGACAGAAGTCTCCTCAAAGTCCTAGAGAGTGTAGTGTTTAATCCTGTGGTGCTTCAAGGCCTTCATTTCAATGCACTGGTTCACAACCTTTCTAATGCTGCAGCCCTTTAATACAGTTCCACTTGTTGTGGTGAACCCCTTGGAAGCCTACCAAGGGCTTCTGCAAATATAGGTGAGGCAGCTGCAAAACATCCAACCAAGCCTGTGGAGTAGAATAAAATATCCCAGCCCATTGACTTGGCAGATGTCTTCAAGGTGGTGAAGAAGGACTTTCCTTCCTCAGCCTAAAGTTTAATCCAGATGGAGCAGAAGCATCACAGTCATGTATTCAGTTACCATTTGTTAAGGGTACTACACTGGACTATTTAGGAGGTCTCAATGATACAGTAAAACATTCTTTTCTCTCCAGATTATGCACACTTTTACATGTCAGGCAGATTCTGACCACTTCCTTACAAATGACGCTCCTCAATCTAAATGTCCTTTGTGTCTTCTCTCTGTCCCTCTGTTCTTTCTCTCTTTCTTTCCTTTTCTACAGTCTTCCCCCTCAGCAATCAATGATTGTTTTACTTATACTCTACCAATAAACTTAGTCAATTTCTGCAATTCTATCCTTTTTGTTTTCCACCAGGCAAGGCTTTCCTGTGCCCGCTGAGCCTCAAAGGCTGCACATGTCTCTGTTTCTGGTGCTGTTCTCTCTATTGCACTAGTGATTCTTTCACTTCCTTGTGAAGACATACTGGTGAGTTCTTTTTTTCTCCACAACCCAGCATAGTTGTTAATAAACCATCTCCAAATGTTAAACAACAAAAAAAAATTTAAGAATGAACATTTTTTTTTTTTGGTCTTAGTATTTCTTAGCTACAGGCAGACTCTAGCCAAGACTCTTAGTAGCAGGGGCCATGGAGACTGGAGGACACCCTTTTCTAGGCAATACTCCTATTAGGCAGAGGAGATCACCAACTCACCCACAAAAACCTCAATCCAAGACTTACCCTACGTACAAGACCTGTAGGGACAAAGATAGAACAGGTAGAGCAGAGATTGAGGGAATGTCCAGTGACTGCTGGGTTCATCCCTAAGACCTACCCTGTGGAAGAAAGCCAACCCCTATCACTATTCATGATACACAAAATATCCATAAACAGGAGCTTTGTTTTATTTGGGACTTTGTCAACTTGACACAAATCTAGTCATTTATTGAAAAGAAGGAATCACAGCTGAGGAGTCGCCGCCAACAAGTTGGAGGCAATCCCCATAAGCAACTCTGTGGGGGCATTTGTCTGATTAATGATTAATATGGGAGGGCCTGGCTCTCTGTGTGTGATGCCATCCCTGACCAGGTGGCCCTGAGTTGTGAAAAAAAAACAGGCTGAGTAAGCCATGAGCAAGCCATTAAGCCAGTCATTCTCAAACTGCGGGTCATGACCCCCTGTGGGATATGCATATCCTGCATATCAGATAGTTAAGTATGATTCATAGCTTGCAAAATTACAGTTATGAAGCACCAATGAAATAATTTTATGGTTGGGGTCACCACAACATGAGGAACTGTGTTAAAGGGTCACAGCATTAGGAAGGTTGAACCACTACATTAAGCAGTGGTCATCCATGGCTTTTGCTTAAGTTCCTGCCTTGAGTTTTTCCCCTAGCCTCCCGCAATCAAGAACTCTGATGAGGAAGTAAATAAAGTATACCTTTCTTCCTCAAGTTTCTTCTGTCTATGGTCTTTGTCACAGCAATAAAAAGCAAACTGGGACAGTCACAGAGATGGGAGAATGTGATTGCTGTCTTTCTTCACTTGTCATAAGGATCATGGTTAACATTCTTAGAATAAAAGACAAATTAGCAAGAGAAAAATGTAGTACACTCATTTAATCAAAATGAATTTTCACTTTATATGAAGGAGGACACTTTAGATTGGAGATTCCAATGGGTCCTTTGGTTTGATGATGAACACTGTCCAGAAGTGTGGTTATATAAAATGTGTGTTCCTATTCCTATTGAATAGTAATAGACCACAAAGGGCAAAGTCAGTAAGGCCAGTCTATGCCAGTCATTCTTGGTCTCTATGTAGTTTTCCTTCCCCACAGATATGGGCAGAACCACTCTAGCAGGAGGATTCTCAAGAAAGAAAGAGTGACCTTTATGGGTTTTATCAACTACTTTGGAGAAGTGTAATTCTAGTACCTATGACTTGGCCTAGAGAAGGATAATGCTGGTTTCTGTTTCATTCTGTGAGAATGAAAGGTAAAAGACAGGAAGGGAGCAGAGAGTCAGAGAGATTGTCCTCCAAAGCTCTCCATGCTCCAGTTGACAGAAAGCATGTCGAAGCACCATCTTTAGGTAATCATTTTCAAAGCCCCATCCCAGCCAGACAAGGAGCAACAAGGGCAGATTGTTTGTTGCTGCGCTACAGTGGGAAATGTCCTCCAAGAAATATGGGAGCCGAATGCTGGAAGGAGGCCCTCAAAGAGCTGTCATTACTGTTGAATTTGGAAGAATTTGGCAGAAGCCTTGAGTTGAAAGAGACAAGCAAAGGATGAGGGATGCTGTAGTAGTGGATCTTCTCTGCTTCTATGTACTGTTCATCCAGTTTGTGGAAAGCAGCACTGTGAAGACAGAGCACAAACCTGAGGTTAATGAATTCTGAAGAAAAGACAGAAAGCTGATAAAAAGGGACTATCTGGAAATGCAGAGAGCAAACGATTCCTCTTTCCATCTGTCTTTTCCATGGAACACAGAACATTCTCCGATCTCCGAGTTTTCAGTTACTCTCCTTTTGTGCTTGCGGAACAGTGACCTTACTCAGAAGGAATTTTCAACCATGTGCACACTTAGTGTACCAGACCTCTCAGCAGCCAGTGTAATGGGCGGCCCCATGCTGGGTGGCTTCTATGGCTGAAATGCATGTTGGAAGCAGAAACAAAAGCAGGTACAAGAGCCAGGACTGGTTCACACACATCACAAAACTATTTCACATGGTCTGTAGATCTCTCTGCTGCCCGAAGAATTTCAAAGGAATGTGAAAAATCATCTCGCGTCCCAAGGGTAAGGTAGTGCGGTAACATTATGTTGTACAAAACACATGTAATGAAAGGGGGAAGTGGCATTAAAATGTCATTAAAAGAGAGCCTTTGCCTCTCAGTCTGTCAGAAGTCACTGGATTTGGGGGCAGAAGTCTCACACTGGCCTCTGTGGCTTCTCTCTCACACCGTGTTCCAATCTCTACTAATTTTGCACTATTCTTCACTGAATATGCTTGGCCCATCCCAGAAGATCTTATGTCCATTGCTTGCCTTGTCCCCTCCCATTTTTTTCCCTTCTAGTTTAAACATTGGTCTTTGCTGACTCAGCATCTCCCTGAATTCCCAACACAATCAGCATTTACCATGTTTATTGAAATTGCATTCACTAGGCATGAAGATCTTAATTCAATGAGCATGGTGCCTCATTTCTGTGCCTTGGCCTTTGGCATCATATCTGAAACATGGTAGGCTCTCATTAAATGTGTGCTGGGTAAATGAATTCATTTAATTACGCTACTGTTTCAAATGAAGAATGTAATGTCAACACCACCTGTCTCCAAGCCTTCTTCTAGTCCTGATACATTAGAATTCTACAAGGTCCTCCCAAAGTTACGGAGAGAGAAACTTAACATTTGCAGATTGAAAAAAGACACAGATGTTGAGCACAGGAGTCTAAACTAATATCATTGAACCACTTTCTACTGCTGTTTCACTCCTCTTCCTTTCTGCTTCACTCCCAAGTCAGGATTTTCCCTAAGAATTCCTGGCTTCGATAAGAAGCGCATCTTTCGTAAATGGGATTTCCAATGAAAACTAGCGTTGACCTGGTAAAATGAGGCAGTGAGGACTTGCCATCAAGCCAAATGACCTAAGTTCGATCCCCAAGACCCCCAAGTTGAATGGAGAAAATGAACTCCTTCAAGAAATCCACCGATTTGCACATATTCTCCCCGGCATGTGTGCTTCCCCCACACAATAAATAGACAAATGCTTAAAAATTATTCTGTATCTGACTTTCCCCTCAGAAACCAGGTATGATGGTTACCATTAACTGTCAACTTGACAGGATCTAGAATCACTTAGAACAGCACCCAGTGAGAATATCTGTGAGGGTTGTCTAGACTGAGTGGCATGTGGTTGTAAAGCAGGTGGCACCATTCTGTGAGCTCGGGTATTGGCTGAAAAGCAAAAGTGGATAGAGGTGAACTTCAGCACTATCTCTCTCTGCTTTGGTTGACAAGATGTAACAAGATGTTTTATGGACCTGCCACTGTGCCTTCCTGCCCAGTATAAACCGAGATAATATCTCCTGTCTTGGGTTGCAATTGTCAGAGCTTTTGTCACAGCAGCTAGAGAAGTAACTGTTATAGCAATAGTGACAAGGGTCAGGCCATGTGCTGTTCAGACTAGTGTGTGGTATCTCTAAGCGAGAGATGTGTGCTGTGGAGAGAGGTGAGTCAGAGAGATGAATCAGAGTCAGATATGGCTCTCATTTGGGATCTACTACTATCTTACAGTGTGTCTTTGGTCTGCCCCTTGGCTAGGTCAAATTCTCCTTAGCAAAATGGGGCCATTGCTAGCTTCTTTCCTTTGCTTGTTTTTAATGAAGACATGAAATTGCAAGCCAGATCATTATTGTAGCAGACAGTTTTAGCATCTGTGGACATTCAATAAGTGGCACGTACCTTTCAGCACAGAATCTTCAAGCCAATTCCTTTGTGTTAAACAGGACCCATCTGAGTAGCACCAAGTCATGGAAATGTTCCTCAGCTCATATGGCTAATCACTGGCCGGGCACAGAGTCTCACAGCAGCCTTTTTCCGGTTCTTAAAGGTTCTAAGAACTTTCTGCTTGGCCAGGCCATGCATCTCAAGTCAGCTCCAAGCATCAGACTCTGCCATGTGTGTTGAGAGCATGCTGTCATGGACCACAAGGAGATGGGTCACATTACATCTATCCCTTGATAGATGCAGGGATCAAGGGATGGAAACTGGGAATTGCACAGCATTGCCAGTCCCTTGCCACCTCTAAACAAGCTCATTCTGGTCTGGCACATTCTCTGAAACCCAACTCTCAACTGAACATGGTGATGTCCACCTGTTGTCATCACTCCCTCAGGTTTTCCAACTAGTCTCTTGGGCTGCTAATGGCCAAAGACAAAAGGGTCTGTTCGTTGGAATCCGTATATCTTATCTGAAGAAAAGTTCTTTGCAAATACCAGGTCCTGAAACACACAGCTCATTCCGGGTTCTCAGTGGATCCTTTCATTAATCATGCTTCTTGTTGCTAGGACACAGTACCTGATAAAAGCAACTTAAAGAGCAGGGTTTGTTTGTTCCACTGCTCAAGTGTACAGTGCATCCTGCTGGGGAAGTTGAAGCAGCAGGAGGTTGAGGCATGAAGACCTGCAGCCCAGCACTGACACACTTGGAACCCCAATGCTGTGGGGAGTAAGTAAAGAAAAATCCCTTGAGCTCACTGGCAACCAGCTTAGCTCAAGGTTCAGTGAAAAATCTGTGTTGCAGGAATAAGGTAACAGGGCAGGATATATGATATGTACTTCTAGCTGAGGCTAGAATGTGAATCAGCAAACAGACCCATACACATTATACATATATACCACATTACATCTAACACACTCAGGCACACACACACACACACACACACACACACACACACACACACACACACCTGCACACTGAGTCCATAATAGAGAACTCTATACACCTAGAAAATGGATCAGCAATTGTTTGGGGATGGAGATGGAATAGAGAGTGACAACTAAGTGTATGGGATTTCATTTAGAAGTGATGAAAATGTTCAATAATTCACCACAATGACGGTTTCACAAATCAGTAAATATAAGTCATTGAATTCCATACCTAAATCCTCTGGTAAAGGTTTGTCTACTGTAATTTTTATACATATAAGTATTTTGCCAGATGCCCCTAGAGGCCAGAAGAGGGTGTCAAATCCTTTGGAATTGGAGTTACAGATGGTTGGGAGCTGCCATGTGGATGTGAGGAACTGAATCCAGGTCCACTGAAAAAGTATCAAGTGTTCTTAACACTGATCCATCTCTCAAGCCCTTAAATTTTATACCTTAACCTGTGGTTTTACAGCATGTGACTTACATCTTAAAAAAGCTACCCTTAAAACAAACCCGACCCCATTCCACAGGGAATTCACAGAATGAGTCTGTTCCTTGGTTTGTAGCCTCAATATATGGATAGCAGTGTAGAAGTGGAGGGAGGGTGGATGGTAGCAATGATGTGAACACATCTCAGCCAGGAGCAGAAGGAGGGGGAGAGAGCCACACTTATCTGTTTTATAGACACCCTCTTGCGGAAATACCAACGGATCACACAGAATGACTATAGATTCCCGAGTTCCTAGGTCTTCCTGCCAGGCAACCCTTTAAAGGTTCCACCACTATAGGGATTGATTCTTTATTACAAGAGTCTTTGGGGAAGACAACTAAACCAAGCAAAAACCATTGCCTCTATTCCAGTTATTCCTCAAGGAAATGCTCCTGCTCTTGGGAAAATACTGCCACTTCAAAGCCAGTATGTCCAGAAATGAACTCGGCAGTAAGCCAGAAGCTGGCATCGTGTTGAATTCTGCCCCTCTCTCCACAACACTGACTGCAAACCATCACTGAGTCCTGCCAGCTACCTATCAGCATATGAATTTCTATTCATATTTTCTACCACCAAGATCTCCAAATAACAGTGCCAGTCTAACCAGCCTAGATTATTTTAAGGTCCCTTCCATTTACTACCACCAGCAGCCAGATGGCCCTTTTCACAGTGTCAATGGAATCAGATCACATTGTCCCTTCCAAGTACAGGATCATGGTTTTTCTCACTTCTTCAGTGGTTATTTTAAAAACAGCCCCTTGTATTTCCCATTGTACTCAATTCTGTCTTCTTGACTGTCTTGGAGCTTTTCAGGTCTCCCATCTTCTGCAGTCTGTAGAAGACCTTCCTTTGTCTTAAAATGTGGGACTCCTCTTATCACCTATCTTCCCAAGCCTCTAGTCTGGGTTCTGTCTAGCGTCTGCCCGACTAACTTGTCCTTGCATCAGTTTAATTTCACTTTACTTCACTATTTTTCTGAGCCATCCATTCTCATTACTTCCCCAGATCAATTGATGGCTCTGTTACAATCATCTAAAAGCATCAGAATACTAATACACAGTATCATAATTGACTGTGCATCTTTCTGTGTTTTCTAGTAACCTACAACCCATGGCAAAGAAGTAATTTCTCTTATTCTTGCCTTTCTCAGTCTAATAAGAGCCCACACTACAGTAAGCAATAAGCAATAATAATATAGAATCCCTTTTTTAATTGAAAATAGATTCTTTTCTCATACAATGCATCCTGACCACAGTTTTGCCTCCCTTCACTTCTCCCAGCTCCTCCCCATCTCCCCTTTTCTCAGTGTTGTCATTCCTGCTCGGAAGGAAAGTTATCCTGGGACCCAGCAGCCCAGGAACCACACAGCTCTGAGAGGAAGCCTCCTCAGCAGAGGCTTTGCAGCCCTGAGGGAGGATTTCCACAGCTGAGCTCCAGTGCTGCAGTGTAAGGGCTCCATCGGCTCCATTTCCTCAGCGCTGCAGCTCCCAGCGGAGGGTATCCCCAAGCTGAGCTGAGGCGCTCAGAAGTTTCCCTTAGCTGCTTCTAATGGTAGTCACACCCGGCAGCAAATCTCATATAAGAAATATATTGGGAAGAACAAGTCCAGGTTTTGGAGGGATGAACCCAGGGGTGTCCGTCTCTGCTTCTGGGAGAGGACAACAGGGAACTGAGGAGTAGACAGGAATTATATAGGATTTCTTAAGGGGAGGAGATTTCCAGGGCAGAGATTTCCAGTGTGAGGATTGGTGGGATTTCAAGTCCTGAGCTTGAGGGAGCTGGGGATTGGTGGGTTTCCCTGTTCAGAGATCGGTGGAGTTTTTCTTGTAAGGAAGTCTGGGCACTCTCCCACCTGGTGACAGGGAATGACAGTTATAGCCACGACTATAGGAAAGACGGGGGTGGGGGTGCCTGGCTGCTGGAGCTCCTCAGGTAGGGGCCTGGCCTCTTTCCTGCCTTGAGGGTTTACAAAGTTTAGAAAGAGAGTCCAGGGCAGGGAAGGCTTTCCCTGCTGCCTGAGTCAGTGTGAATAGACAACACTTGGGATCCACTCCCCCTCTGTCTCTCTTTAGAAAAGAGCTGGCTTCCAAGAGATAACAACCAAATGGAATAAAATGTTATACAGTAAGACAAGGCAAAAACCCTCACACTGAGGCTAGACAAAGGAACACAACACAAGGAAAAGACTTTCAAGAGCAGGCAAACCAGTCAAAGACACGCCTATTCCCACTGTTGGGAGTCCTACAAAAGCACCAAGCTAACAGCCACAACATATATACTCAGAGAACCTGGTGAGGACCCGTGCAGGGCCTGTGCTTGCTGCTTCAGTGTCTGTGAGCTCGTGTGAGCCCTGCTTAGTTGATTCAGTGCGCCATGTTCTCCATGTGTCCTCCAACTCCTCTGCCTCCTATAATCTTTCCTCCCCCTCTTCTATGTGAGTCCCTGAGCTTCAGGGAGAGCGACCCAATGGAGATGTCCAATTTAGACTCTCTCTCTCTGCATAATGTCTGACTTCAGGTTTCTGCATCCATACCATCCGTTGCCAGGGAAAGCCTTTCTGTTGATAACTGGACAAGGTACTAGTCTATGAGAATAGCAGAATATCATTAGGAATCATTTCATTGATTTTTTTAAGAACAGCTATCTTAAGTTTCGAGGCTGTGTAGACACCAGTTCCTGGCCAGCCGAGCAGTGTGGGTTATGGGCTGTCTGTTGAGGCAAGAACTTCAAGTCACATTGGACATTGGTTGAGCACTCCCACACGTTCTGTACCATAATTGTTCCAGCACATCTTGAAGGCTGTCAAATTGTTGGTCAAAGTTTCTGGTACCTATCTGTACAGAGCAACAAAGGGAAAATAATGTGGAAAGCCTCACCTCATTAATGGAGCTCATAAACCCCACTAATATGGTAACTGGAGGGGAGAGAAAGCAGGCTTCATGAAGAGAACTAGTCCATTTAAATTTAATTTTAATTATATATATAATTACAAGCCTCATACAAAATGCACACTCTAAGTGTACTCAATTTAATTTCAATTTCACAACAAAGGCATCCAGTGTAGTTAAATAATTGCATAGCATTTCTTCCTTGATACTATCTCAGAGACTGTGTAGCAAACTTCAAGGAGGAAAAAAAATTCCCCTTATTGATTTCTGTCATGTGTGTGTTTTCAGAGGAAGGAGGGACTGACACCAAGGGCCAATGTGTTAACATTCGGGGAGGACAATGAGGGATCTTTCATGGACAGAGTACTGAGTTACTTATCACAGAATTGAATTTCTAAGCACATTGCTCCTTGGTGGTTTCTGGCTTTTAATGTATTGACTTTCTGTTTGGGCTGGAGCTGGAAGAATTCCACTTCACCTAACACCATACCAAGTTACCCCTGCTTTATACAATGCTGTGCTGCAGTGCTTCCAGTGAGAGGACTAAAAGGGCAGTGAGCACCTGCTCCTCGGATACGTCTGCTAGAAACGGATTCTCCAAATGGAAAAGAGACTATGACAGCATTCTGCAATCACAAAATATAGCTTAATGAAGATGGTAGAGCATGCTTTGTGAAAACTAAGCTAATGTGCTTGCAGATAAGGCTAGCTGGCAGGATATCTGGTGGGGACAGGAAGGTTTGTGAGTTGAACAGATGTCTGAGTGGAAATTTTGGCTCTGACCTTGCTGTTCAAATTTGCAGAGGTCAAGCCTCAGGTCCTCAGTTTCCTTGGCTCCAAAGTGGTTATGAGAAGAGTTACCAAATGTGGTTCTATGACGATGTAACTCCAGAGTACTTACTAAATGTTGTATCTTCCGGCCACACAGATTATACTTGAAAATGTGTGTGCAGCAGTCATAGGATTTCAGAGGAGTTAGAGACTGTTTCTGCGTGGCCCTCCTTCCCACGTCCCACATCGTGCAACTCGAGGGCAAACAAGCCGAGTTCTCTGACATCACAGATGCAAAATATGCAAACATATTAAGTTTCACATATTAAGTGTTTCACATATTAAGCGGCAATAAGAAGTGCCTCCCCACACCTGATAAAGTACAGGTGGGAAGAGGAGCAGTCTGTGAAAGTTACTTTGAGAGAGGGGGCGGAGCCAAGATGGCGACTAGCACACACAGTTTCTGAGCTGTGGAATTACTAAACGTCTGAGTTGGTGAGTAGAGGTCCTCTAACCCAGGAAAACAACAGTGAGGCTTTCTAAACAACAGGGAACATCACAGGAGGTGAAAACTTTGGTCTTGGGTCACCCAGGGACTTGTATGGGGAAGGTGAGAAGCGATCCTTTGATCTCCCGGCACTCCCCTCCCCCAGACCTCCCTCCTCCTCAGCACAGCGGACTCGCCTTTCTCAGCACAGACCTAACTGCCTGGGGTCTGCAGCTGCTGAGGCGGAGCCCCAAGCCCTTTAGCGGCAAATGCCAGCAGTACTGTATCTCGGAGTCCCAGATTCGCACAGCGGCTGCACCATCCTCCCAGGGCCCGAGTCTGCTAGACGCCATACTAGCGCCTCAGGATCACAATCACTGACAGTATGGCCCGACCAATCCCACAGTGACAGAGAACACGCTATATGCTCACTAAAACCAGGAAGAAACGCCATACAAGCTAGGCACACCAGGCGCTGGGCCTCCGAAGCTTGGAGAGCACAGTGAAGAGACCCCAGGACTTCCCAGAAAGCATCTGGACTAGCAACCCAGTCTCCAGTTACAGCGGGACTTTCTAACCTGGCGGCGGAGCAGCACTGAGCTGGCGGGGCACATCAGCCCTCCAATTTAAGACTAACCAGGGCCAAACCAGAGAACAGAGAGCCTGCTTACCCCGATCCCTACTGACGTGACCACCTTGAAATCTCCAGCTGCAGCAAGAACTCATAACCTGGCAGTGACAGCAGCACGGAGCTGGCGGAGCACATCAAAGAAGCAGGGCCAAACCAGATACCCCGATCTCTGCCAAGTGACCTGCCTGTAAGTGAGTGCACCCTTGAGAATCTGCAGATTCCCAGATCCTGGGTCCTTCTAAAACAGAAGCCAGTCATCGAACCCCCTTCCACCCATATACCCACTTTGGGAAACAGAGGAGCACTTGGGACATTGAAGTTCCTGCTCTGTGGGTCTAATTGAGGAGTTAAGGCAGTTAATGCCAGAAATTGCACTGCGATCATCACTAGCGCCTGAGATATATACAATGCAGAGGCCCTCCCACACACTCAAGGGTTCAACATTAGCCATCACTCTGTCCCTCGAGACACACGTCCACGCACACTTACACACACACAAACATACACACACACACACACACACACACACACACACATGCATTTGCCCTGTTTGCGCCTGCGCACTTTTCTCCCACAGGTACAGCTAGTCCTCAGCACACGCTAAGGACACAGGACCTCTCTCAGCTTCCTGAAGAACTCTCCAGATGCCAGAGAGAGAGACAGTACCAGTCTGATCTGCAAAATCCAGAAACAAACAGGGAAGGTTTCAGATAAGCTAATGGCCAGGGGTAGGAAAAAGAACACTTTCAACATAGATCAGGACATCATGACTTCACCAGCAAATCCCCAAATTGATGGATTCTCCAATTCATCAGAAGCACAGGAAAATGACTTTAAAGCCATGCTTACCCAATTATTTGAGGCTCATAAGGAGGAAATGAACAAATCTTTCAAAGAGTTGGCCAGTCAATTGGAGGTAAAGAAAGAAGAAATAGACAAAATCCTTAAAGAAACACAGGCAAACATAGCCAAACAAATAGAGGCACAAGTAGAGATAAAATTAGTGGCATATAAAAAGGAAATGAACAAAGAAATAGAGACCATCATAGAGAGACAGGAATCCAAATTCAAACAGATGAAAGAAATGATGCAAGGAATGAAAACAGAATTAGAATCAATAAAGAAAACACAAACTGAGAAAACCATTGAGCTGGAGAACTTGGAGAAAAGATCAGGAACCACAAAAGTAAGCATCACCAACAGAATACAAGAGATGGAAGAGAGAATCTCTGGAGCTGAAATCACACTTGCAGAAATTGATACTTCTCTCAAAGAAAAAGTAAAATCAGAAAAATTTCAATCACAAAATATCCAAGAAATCAAGGATGCTATGAAAAGACAAAATCTAAGAATAATAGGAATTGATGAAAAAGAAGACTCCAGGCTCCAAGGTCCAGAAAAAATTTTCAAGAAAATCATAGAAGAAAATTTTCCCTACTTAAAGAAGGAGATAAATATAAATATATTTATAAATGTACAATAAATATACAAGAGACCTACAGAACACCAAATAGACTAGACCAGAAAAGAAACACATCACGTCACATCATAGTCAAAACACTAAATCTACAGAACAAAGAAAAGATATTAAAAGGAGCAAGGGAAAAAGGCCAAGTAACATATGAAGGATGACCTATCAGAATCACACCATACTTCTCATCAGAAACTATGAAAGCCAGAATGGCCTGGGCAAGTATCATGGAGACTCTAAGAGATCACAAATGTCAACCCAGACTACTATACCCTGCAAAGCTTTCAATCAACATAGATGGAGAAAACAAAATATTCCATGACAAAATTAAATTTACACAATATCTACACAGCAAACCAACTCTACAGAAGATACTAGAAGGAAAACTCCAATCCAACAAAAACAACTTCACCCAAGAAAGCAGGGCATACAGAAAATATCCCAACAAAAATGAAAAGAAAACAAGCAATGAAACAAGGTAAGATCACCGACTCCATTACAAAAGGAACTAACATGCATTGGTCACTATTATCAATATCAATGGACTCAACTCACCAATAAAAAGACACAGGCTAACAGAATGGTTGCAGAAACAGGATCCAAAATTCTGTTGCATCCAAGAAACACACCTATGCAACAAGGATAAACACTACCTCAGAGTAAAGGGCTAGAAAAATGTTTTTCAAGCAAATGGTTCCAGAAAACAAGCTGGAGTAGCCATCCTAATATCTAATAAAATAGACTTTCATCCAAAGTTAATCAAAAAAGATAACGAGGGCCACTATATTCTCATCAAAGGAAAAATCCACCAAGAGGACATCACAATCTTGAATATCTATGCCCCAAATACAAGAGCACCTACATTCGTAAATGAAACATTATTAAAGCTTAAATCATACATTGATCCTAATACCTTAATAGTGGGAGACTTCAACACCCCACTCTCATCAAGGGACAGATCAACTAGAAAGACACCAAATAGGGAAATAAAAGCACTCACAGAGACCCTAAATCAAATGGACCTAATAGATGCCTACAGATCTTTTCACCCAAACTCAAAAGATTGCACCTTCATTTCAGCACCACATGGAACCTTCTCCAAAATAGACCATATAGTGGGTCACAAAGCAAGCCTCAACAGATAGAAAAGGATTGAAATAATCCCTTGTATACTATCCGACCACCATGGACTAAAGCTGGACATCAAAAACAACAGAAACAACAAAAAGCCAACACGCACATGGAAACTGAACAACTAACTAATCAATGACAGCTGGGTTAAGGAAGAAATAAAGAAAGAAATTAAAGACTTCCTAGAATTCAATGAAAATAAAGGCACAACATACCCAAATTTATGGGACACATTGAAAGCAGTGGAAAGTTTATAGCACTAAGAGGAAAATTTATAGCACTAAGTGCCTACAAGAAGAAATTCATAACATCACATACAAACAACTTAATGGCCCAACTGAAAACCCTAGAAAAGAAGAAGCAGATACACCCAAGAGGAGCAGATGGCTGGAAATAATCAAACTCAGGGCTGAAATCAATCAATTAGAAACAAATAAAACTATTCAAAGAATCAATGAAACAAAAAGCTGGTTCTTTAAGAAAATCAAAAAGATAGACAAACCCTTAGGCAAACTAACTAAAAAGCAGAGAGAAACTATCCAAATCAGAAAAATCAGAAATGAAAATGGGGACATAACTACAGACACTGAGGAAATCCAAACAATTATTAGGTCATACTACAAAAGCCTATATGCCACAAAATTTGAAAATCTAAATGAAATGGATAATTTTCTTGATAGATTCCATCTACCAAAATTAAGTCAAGATCAGGTAGAAAGACTGAATAGCCCTATATCTCCCAAGGACATTGAAGCAGTCATTCACAGTCTCCCCTCCAAAAAAAGCCCTGGGCCAGATGGCTTCAGCGCAGAATTCTACAAGACCTTCAAAGAAGTGCTAACACCAATTCTCCTCAAACTATTCCACAAAATAGAAACAGAAGGAACACTACCAAACTCATTCTATGAAGCCACAGTCACCTTGATACCTGAACCACACAAAGATCCAACAAAAAAAGAGAACTTCAGACCCAGCTCTCTTATGAACATTGATGCAAAAATACTCAATAAAATACTTGCAAACCGAATCCAAGAACACATCAAGGATATCATCCAATATGACCAAGTAGGCTTCATCCCGGGCATGCAAGGGTGGTTCAACATATGAAAATCCATCAATGTAATCCACCACATAAACAAACTGAAGAAAAAAAACCAAATGATCATCTCCTTAGATGCCGAAAAAGCATTTGACAAACTTCAACACCCATTCATGTTTAAAGTCTTAGAGAGATCAGGAATACAAGGCACATACCTAAAGATAGTAACGGCAATATAAAGCAAGCCTATAGCCAACATCGAACTCAATGGAGAGAAGCTTAAATCAATCCCACTGAAATCACGGACAAGGCAAGGCTGCCCATTGTCTCCATATCTCTTCAACATAGTACTTGAAGTCCTAGCCAGAGCAATGAGACAACTAAAGGAGATCAAGGGGATACAAATCAGAAAGGAAGAGGTCAAAGTGTCACTATTTGCAAATGATATGATAGTATACATGAGAGACCCCAAAAATTCAACCAGAGAACTCCTTCAGCTGATAAACACCTTCAGCAAAGTGGAAGGATACAAAATCAACTCAAAAAGAAATCAGAAACCCTCCTGGATACCAAAGACAAAAAGGCTGAGAAAGAAATTAGGGAAACAACACCCTTCACAATAGCCACTAATAGCACAAAGTACCTTGCTCTAACCAAGCAAGTGAAAGACCTGTTTGAGAAAAACTTCAAGTCTCTGAAGAAAGAAATCAAAGAAGATATCAGAAGATGGAAAGATCTCCCATGCTCATGGATTGGTAGGATTAACATTGTGAAAATGGCCATCCTGCCAAAGCAATCTACAGATTCAATGCAATTCCCATCAAAATACCAACTCAATTCTTTACAGACCTTGAAAAAAAGATTCTCAGCTTCATATGGAGAAACAAAAAAACCAGAATCTCCAAAACAATCCTGTACAACAACAGATCATCTGGGGGTATCTCCATCCCCAATCTCAAGCTGTACTACAGGGCAACAGTAATAAAAACTGCATGGTATTGGCATAGAAACAGAAAGGAGGATCACTGGAACCACATAGAAGACCCAGAAATAGACCCACACACCTATGAATACTCGATATTTGACAAAGAAGCCAAATCCATTCAATGGAAAAAAAAAAAGATACCATCTTCAACAAATGGTGCTGGACCAACTGGATGTCTACATGCAGAAAAATGAAATTAGATCCATATTTATCACCCTGCACAAAACTAGTCCAAGTGGATCAAGGACCTCAACATAAAACCAGATACTCTAAATCAGTTGGGAAAAAAAGTGGGGAACAGCCTAGAACTCATTGGCACAGGAGACAACTTCCTGAACAGAACACCAACAGCACAGGCTCTAAGAGCAACAATCAATAAATGGGACCTCATGAAACTGAAAAGCTTCTGTAAAGCAAAGGACACTGTCATCAAAACAAAACGACTGCCTACAGATTGGAAAAGAATCTTCACCAACCCTTTATCTGACAGAGGGCTAATATCCAGTATATATATATATAAAGAACTAAAGGAGCAGAAAAGCAACAAACCAAGTAATCCAATTAAAAAATGGGGGACAGAGCTAAACAGAGAATTCTCGAAAGAGGAACATCGAATGGCAGAGAAACACTTAAAGAAATGTTCAACCTCATTAGCCATTAGGGAAATGCAAATCAAAATGACCCTGAGATTTCACCTTACACCCATCAGAATGGCCAAGATGAAAAACTCAAGTGACAACACATGCTGGAGAGGTTGTGGTGAAAGGGGAACCCTCCTCCACTGCTGGTGGGAATGTAAACTGGTACAATCACTTTGGAAGTCAATCTGGCACTTTCTCAGACAATTAGGAGTAGTGCTACCTCAAGACCCAGCTATACCACTCCTAGGTATATACCCAAAGTTTGCTCAAGTACAAAACAAGGACATTTGTTCAACCATGTTTGTAGCAGCTTTATTTCTAATAGCCAGAACTTGGAAACAACCCAGATGTCCATCAACGGAGGAATGGGTACAGAAATTGTGGTATTTTTACACAATGGAATACTACTCAGCAATCAAAAAGGAGGAAATCATGAAATTTGCAGGTAAATGGTGGAATCTAGAAAAGATCATTCTGAGTGAAGGATCCCAGAAGGAGAAAGACAAACATGGTATATACTCGCTTATATAGACCTACAAGTTATGATAAACATAATGAAATCTACACACCTAAAGAAGATAATCAAGAAAGTGGACACGGGCGAAGATGATCAATCCTCATTTAGAAAGACAAATGGGATGTGCATTAAATGTATGACAAGTCTACCGCAAAAGGCATCTGAAAGACTACTTAGCAGTGTTTCAAAGCAGACACTACGACTCATAACCAAACCCTTGGCAGAGTGCAGGGAATCATATGAAAGAAGGGGAGTTAGTATGATATGGAAAGGATAGGAGCTCTACAAGGACCAAATATATCTGGGCACAGGGTCTTTTCTGAGACTGACACTCAACCAAGGACCATCTATGGATATAACCTAGAACTTTTGCTTGGATGTGGCCCGTGGTAGCTCAGCAACCAAGTAGTTTTACAAAGTAAGGGGAACAAGGACTATTTCTAACAGGATCTCAAGGGCAGGCTCTTTGACCTCCCCACCCCACCCCCAAGGGAGGAGCAGTACTGTTAGGCTACAGAGGAGAGCTTTGCAGCCAGTCCTGAAGATACCTGATAAAACAGGGTCAAATGAAAGGGGAGGAGGTCCTCTCCTATCAGTGGACTTGGAAAAGGGCAGGGAGGAGACCAGGGAGGGAGTGTGGGGTTGGGGAGGGAATGAGGGAGCGGGATACAGCTGGGACACAGAGTTAACAAAATATAACTAAAAAGAAAAATAAAATTAAAAAACAAAATTCTTAACATGAAAAAAAAGAAAGTTACTTTGAGCAAATGTTCACCAACGCAGATGTTATAAGCAGCTGTCATGTCCAAAGGAAGGTCTAAGAAGATGAAGACAATGAACACTGGGAAGTCACTCTTAAGTATTAAATGTTCATGGAGAACAGTTATCAAAATCACTCAGAAAAGTGATTTCCGTGTGACCTGTATCAACATTACACACTCTGACATTGACATTTATGCATGTTAGAATCAATCAACATCTCCCACTAAACAAGCAAGAGATGATAGACACACCATATCACCACACAGTGAAATATTTTTTTTAAAGAAATCTCAAACACAATTATTGACAGTTACTACATGGAAACATTATGAAGGCAGACAAGCTTGACAACACGTGAAGCCACAGATCAGAGTTAACACTAACTGAAGAGGGGTAGAGAGACCACAGGTGCCTACTGATGTGAGAGACAAGAATGTGCCATACAACCTAAGAAGTGCTTCTGCCAAAGCAGGGAACCTGAAGCTCATCACATCTCAAGAGCTCCAGTTTCCAAAAATATGGAGGAACAGAAGAAGATGATGAAGCTGCAATGACACAGGATGTGATGGTTTAGGATTTTATCAGCAGTCATGAAGAATGTTTCCTTAAGCAAATGAATCACCCTGTGGTCTGAAAACTCCCTCCAAAATCTCTTGTTGAAATGTAATTCCCATTTTGAAAGTATTAAGAGGAGAAACTGAGTCAGATCTCTGAAAGATAGCTGAGGTTCAAAAATTTGTAAACATTAGGGTCCTTTGATTGCATTAACAACTTCATAAAAATGGGAAGAAAAACTTAAACTGGCAGTTTCTAACTTTTCATGTGATGGTGCTCCCTGGCTGGCTACTCTATGGAGCCCCTACCAGCATGAAGAGGCATTAGTCTACAACCTTTTGACTGTAAACTTCTTAGCCCACAGAACTATGAACCAAATAAACCTTTATTCTTCACCAAAGACAGTCTTGGCATTCAACCACAGCAACAAAGAGTAAGTTAAGTCAGTATTGTTTTTCCAATTTCGAAGTTTAAACGTGGACTGGGAGTGGACTTAAAGATACTCGTGTAACCTCAGGGGGCAGAATGATGCCTCAGCTGGTAAAGACACTCACTGCACCAGACACTTAATGTACAAACTCTTCTAGTACAGACACTCAGCATGACAGCCAGGGTTTAAGCCGAGGACCCACGTGGTAGAAGGAGAGAACTGACTTCCATAGGCTGTCTTCTTACCTCCACACACCATAACAATAAATAAAGGTAACTTTTAAAAGTTTCAACCACGTGCAACATGGGTGCTTTGTCTCAGCTCTGGTTTGAATGATACTATCTATCCAGGAAGTTGGAGTAACAACTGAAAATATAATCAGATTAAAGTAATGTGGTTTAGGTTTGATAATATGTTACATGAAGAAAAGGACTTACTATCGTTTTATGAGTAGTTTCATATGAATTTCTTCAAAAGATAAAAGAGACCAGGGCCCGGAACTGCAGGTCAGTGTTCTCAGTTCCTTAAAAGGCAAAGCAAGAAGATAAAAGTTTCAGTGGCTTCTCACTACTGAATGAGTTCAAGGCCCAGCCTGGAAAACTTAGTGAGATCCTGTCTCAAAAGAAACAAGTAAAGGGGTATTGGGGTCCTAGATCAGTACAGACCTTGTCTAGCATACAGGAGGTTCCATTTTTAGTGTGTGTGTGTGGGTGCTTAAGAAAGTACAGACAAACAATCTTGTTCCTGTATTGAATCTGTATGTTGGAAATTTAGAAACATTTCATAATAAAAATAAATGAAAGACTGACAAGAAACCAGTATCTGGGATGTGTGTTCCCTCTTACCCTGCTCCTCCCACATGCCATAGCTCCTCAGAGCTAAACAATTCCTCTAGTTATACCAAAGGCATGTTTTTGACATATATTAGATATATACGTGTGAAAACATATGCGGTATGCATGGTCATGGAGATGAAAGAGAAGTCTTATACACTCTTAAAAATATTTTTGGCTCTCTAGTTTGCCCCTCCAATACTTCCCTGTGTTCCACAGGGAGATAAATGGCTCATCCACAAGATGTCAGAAAAAATTGCTTTCTTTTGCAGTCACTTCCAACTTCCACTCAGTACAAAAATCCAAGTGAGTGCTAAAAAGGAAATGTCTTGTGACAAGGTCAGACAAGACAGATGAGAACTATGGCTTGTGATGAAAAACTAACAGGTGCATGCTTTATTGGCATGATAAATGTAGAAAAACCAGATGTGGAATCCCATATAACACCATGTTAAATGTTTTAACGTATATCTTTCCCCAAAGAAGCTTCATGGTTTTCCTTTTTTTTTTTTTTTTTTTCCTTAGCTCTTATTCTTGTCATTCTGACTGTAACTTTAGCAAGCCTCTTAGGGACCAGAACAAAAGAGTTTATGGAGATTCTATTTTTACATGCAAAGAAGAAAATCCTGTAGTAGGACCCATGTTTAAGCCAGAAAGCCTCTTTATTTTAGAGGTATGAAGAAGCAAAATTCTGACAAATGTCACCCGGGTCTTCTCTGTGGACCATGAGCATGTGTGGGCCATCTAACAAGTGCCATGCTAAAGAAAGACAAATGCTTTTACCCTCCCTGTAACTGAAGAAAAGCGGTGGAGAAACTGTGGTTGAGATAGGAGGCCTTTGTTGGTTTTCATACCTGTCCTCAGCTCCTAGAAAGCCATGGTAACATGAAGAAATCATGTTATAATTCATTCCACAAACAGATGCACACATTCTAACAGCATGTTATACAAGAGAAATGTGAAAGATTTTATTAGTAAAGTAAAAATGAGCTTTAATAGTAAAATCTATACACCTAAAGGAGCTAAACAACAAGGAAGACTTTAGTGAAGATGAGGCTGAGATTCATAGCCAAACTTTGGGGAGAGTTCAGGTAATCCTATGATAGAAGGAGATTGAAAGACCTGGAGGGGACAGGAGTTCCAAAAGGAAACCAACAGACCCCCAAAATAACTTAGTCCTGGGGGCCCTGCAGAGACTGATACTCCAACCATGGATAATGCATGGAGAGTACCTAAAACCCCAGCTCAGATGTAACCCATAGACTTAATCTCCAAGTGGGTTCCCTAATAAAAGGAGCAGGGGATTTTCTGGCATCAATTCAGTAACAAACCCTCTGATCACCTCCCCCCTGGGGGGGGGTGCAGCCTTGCCAGGCCACAGAAAAGACAATGCAACCTGTCCTGATGAGACCTGATAGGCTAGGGTCAAACAGAAGGGGAGGAGGACCTCCCCTATCAGTGGACTAGGGGAGGGGCATAGGGGGAGAAGAGTGGGATTGGGAAGAGAGGAGGAAGGGGGCTACAGCCTGGATACAAACTGAATAAATTGTAGTAAATGATAATAATAAGAAGAAGAACCAACAAAATGTGTCATGGACCTCATTATCTCCTTATGAAGTTCCAAGGTCAGAATCATGAGGTGTGAGATCCTCGAGGGCAAACACATTGATTTTAGGTACATGTTTGCCTCCTGTTCCCTGAAGAGAGCACTTCCCATTGCTCCTCAACACAGGTTAAAGTAAATGATTGGACCAAGAAGAAGACAGAGCTACTAAGTCCTTCCCCATAGAGGGATTGCAGGAAATGACATCACAGGCTTCCCTGCTGCCCACGCTCCACCTTGGTGCTCTCTAAGCCTTCATCCAGTCTCCTCAACAAGTCTACACAGTGGCATACTTCCAAGACATCTCTTCTTCCACTGGTTCATTTTATATATCAAAAACTGAGTAGGTGAAGGCTCCACTTGTTTTAGTTGAAGGACCAGCTGTGCTGTGGTTGCAAAGAAGCTAACTAAAACAACATTAGCCTTCAGTAAAACAGATTACTCTCTATCATGTCATAGATCCAGCTGATGTGCTGGTGACTTTAAGAGAAAAAGCAACCGTGACTTCGGAATCTGCTCCCAAGCTGTCTTTGAACTCAGCGTCAAGACTGGATCCTCCCTGAATCCATCTTGCTGGTCCCTCCTATAGATTTAAACTTGCCACCTCTCATCATGACGCAGTTCTTTAAAGTAAGCATATCAACCAGTCCGCTCCCCCCACCTCTCTCAGAGCTGGACCTATTTTTCTGGAGAACTCTGACCAAAGCATATCTATCATTGTAGACTACCACTAATGTCTGTCATTCCATCATTTCTCCAAAGCCAGAGGGAGCGTGCATCCAAAACACCCTCTCCAATTACCTGGACCTCTTCCTGTAACGCTTGTGAGTGGTCTCCCAACACCACTGACGATTTCACTGCAGCCCTTACCCATGTGAAGTAACCCTCACCCCTTATTTGAAACCTCTCTATAGGCCCTACGTGATTCAAACTCAAGCTTATCCTTGGGATAGTAGCACTGCAATTGCTCACTTCAATATCCCTCCCCTCACCACATCTCCATATGGTCTAAATGATCTCTGCTGACTGAGGCTTACCAAAAAAAAAAAAAAATCTAGAACAGATTACTTCAATATATGCTCATATGTTTCTCTAACAAATGAGCAAGAGCATCGCAGATGCCTCCGGAGCCTCCGGATATTAGATTGCTGTCTTTAAGGGGGCAAAATTAAGCTGACTGTAGTAATATTGGGGAAATCCTGCAATATTAAATTTTTAAAAGATCCTGCTAGAATTCATTTACATCAAGACCCACCAAACATGTGCTTGAGTTTGTGCATGCCATATTTGTCAGTACTGATAGACTGAGATTCTATCAGCTAGTAAATTAGCCTGGAAGTCCTGAGTAGTTTCACTCGACCCCAAGACGAGAAGCTGCCTTGGCATTTGCAGAGAGTGGGCTACACATGCCTGTCAGGCAGACATGATCGCCCTGGTTTGCTGCCCTGGAACGGAAACAGTCACCAGGGTGGAGGCCCAGCCACAGCCTCTCATTGAGAAGGGGCAAGAGCAGCAAACAGAGCCGACCCCACAAGCTCTCGACTGTGAGTAGAAGAGGACAAACGCAACAAACAGCCTGTACAATGTTGCCCCTGTTCTCCAAAATGAGACTACTTGAAACCTGCAGAATCTCCTTACTTTAATCCTCCCTACAAATTGCCCACAGTGAAACTGCTTATTGTAGCAAGCTACTTAACGGCTCCAATGCTCCTCCTAATGACAGAATAAAGCCCCATGCTTCTTGGGCTGATAGTCAAGTCTTTGCTTTCTTCTCTGACAAAACAGTGAATTTTCTTTCCTTGCGCTGATTATATCCCTTATTCAAGACTTCTTCTCCAGGAAGCTCTCCAGTTATTCAGCTCAATGCTGCTGCCTTGTCTCCGGCAATCTGCGGTGTCTATATCATAACGATCACATAATTGCACATCGTCACACTATATTTAACTGACTAATGGGAGCATGCATGTCTTAATAATATCTAAGTCATATACTCCTCGAGGGCGAGGGTCTCTACTCAAAAGAATACCATATTAAGAATCAACGTAGCCCAACTCTCCACTTACTTATGCAGAACCCTTGAGCAGTTTACTTGAAACATATTTTAGTTATGTGGAAACATAATATATATCCTGAAGACCTCTGAGAGTTTCTGAGGACCCAGCTACTTCTTTAACGTGTTGAAATACTTTACTAATCAAAAAGTTATGCATTTTTGTGATATATCTGTGTTAAGAGTATTTAGAGAGAAGGCAGAATACTTTCTGCCTCATAGATACAAGGCCACGGCCACGTAAACATATAATTATATACTCACACTTAACATGTGTACTTACTGAGATATATAAAATACAAAAGTTCTGATTGGAACCTGGTGTTAAATGAGTCAAGTGAAGGCTGGAGAGATGGCTCAGTGGTTAGAAGCACACTGTTACTTTTTCAGAAGACCTGAGTTTGTTTCCAGCACCTGAATCGCGCAGCTCACAAATGCCTGTAACTCCAGCTCTAAGGCAACAACACCCGTCTGGGTTACTGCAGGTGCTGCACTCACATACACAATGCTACACACAGAAACAAACAAATAATTAATTTTTAAACTTAGCCTCATGTTGTTCTACTTTTCTGCCTTAGTAGCTTGAAAACATCTTGGACATCATCAGCTAATTTTTGAAAGGCTAGACGCTAATACTTTACAGGGAGGATCCCTGATAAATATTCAATGAGTAAACAAACGGAAGAATTCAGATGGAAAAATAATGTATTGCAGTTATCTACAATGCTATAAAACCATAAAAATGACAGGTAGGCTAAAAAAAAAATTCTAAGCTATCCTGCAGAATGTAAAGCACCAAAGTCAAATTATGGAAGAAGCTAACCTAATATGCATTTGGTACCAAGGAAACCAATATCATTGCTAGAAATAGAGAATTAAATTGTCACCACTCTCACTTCCAAGGGAGAGAAATGGAAGATTATGTGTTACATTCAAAATAGAAAATTGTATCAGTAGCGCAGGATGCCCTTTGGGGGAAAGGCTGACAAAGCTTAGTGTCAATGTGGCTTTCATCTTCAGACTCAGTTAAAGGTCACGAGCATACACGTTGTGTTCAACATGGACTCTGACAATGGGACTGGATGCTCCCACAGAAGGAGCATACACCTCCTTCAACAATCTCAACAGGAATCCCACTTGGGCCATTGTTCACATCAAATACCAAGTTGAAAATGGCAGCCACACAGCCCTCGAGTATGAGTCTGATCCCAGTCAATTAAGGGGAAATAGAAATGAGCACCTCTGCCTGAAACAAGTGCAGAAAGATGGATGCAGAAAAAGACCTCAGAAAGCCCTGCAGAACCAAGCGCACAAAGACAGACGTCCGAAAGCACCTATACAAGAAAAGTTTCCAGTAAAACAAATACTGTTGATGGACAAAAGACCAAATACTTCAAATAAAAATGATTCCAATATAGTCAATTGACTAGAAAAGACCTGTCTGTAAACAAACACAAAATATTAGTCAAATCTCTTTTATTGAAAATATCAGTTATGGGCTGGACAGATGAATCAGCAACTAAGAGTGCTTGGTACTCTTTCAGAATACCTCAATTCAGTTCCTACCACCCAAGTGTCTCAGAACCGCCTGTAACTCCAACTCCAGTAAACCTTCTCCTTGCCTCTGAAAGCACCCATAGATACATGGCAAATACATACAGAGACACGTAGATACACAGGCACACAAAGGCATGCATGCATGTGAACATTAGTCATTTGTCAGTGCTAGCTGCCAAATAGAGATGAAGGTTGCGAGCCTGGCAGGAGGTTAAGATTCCTAGCGGGGATGACACAGGGACGGTGTCTCGGACTGGCCGTAGGAAAACCAGAAACCTAGATTTTTAGCCTTGCGAAGGATGCTGCTGCCAAGATCTCCATGAGCTTCCCTGTGGGGACCACCAGCAGAAAGCCATAGATTTTTATAGCCAGCTGGTTACGTACCGGCTTTATATTTGAATTTAGTGGGCACATGCTGAGTGCCAAGTACCACGCTGGCCATAGCCATTAGTACTTCTTTATCTTTTCTAGCTCGCAGACTCAACAACCAAGATTATAGATTAGCTGAGAGAACCAATTGCAAATAAATAAGCCGCATGTTACAAGTAATTGTAGTATAGTATAACTTGTTTGATACACCAAGACTCAGGAAATAGCACTCGTTTCATTCTACAGAGTAGGAAGTTGTGGCCCGATAACTGTCCAAAACAAAAACAGTGAGGTCAATAGCAGAGCCAGAACTTCACCTAGTAGGTCCCTTGACTCTACGTCATAACGTTCTCATTGAAAGAACTCTATTCCACAGCAAATATCAACTTTTCTACAGCTTCTCTCTGGGCTTATTTTTGGTGCCTTCATTACCTTTAGTTGCCAAAGCAAAGAGCACAGAATGAATATTAGGCAATAGGAGTTCATTGTCTTCTCATTTTGGAAGACCAAACGGCCATCTGACTTAGTCATCTGACTTAGTGAGAGAACCCTTGCTGGCTGGCAGCCTTGAATCATCACAGGTGGACAGGAACAGAGTGTTCTGCTTAGATGGTCATAGTCCTGCTAAAGCAGAGCTTCGTCCCTGTAACCTCATTTAACCTTAAGTGGTTTCTAAAGACCCTGTTTCCAGATGCAGTCATACTGCATTGTTTTCCTAGGGAGTCTACCTCTAGTCACTCAAGGTAGGGAGAGCGCAAAATAAATGACTGGTTTCATCCAAGTCCTTCATGGTGAACCAATGAGTGTACTGGAAGTTAGTTGCAGGAGCATGAGCAGTTCAGCAACCTTGTAATTGTAAAAAACCTACCAGCATGGTGGTCCCCCTGCCTTCAATTCCAGCCCTCAGGAAGGTGAAATAGGTATACATCTGTGAGTCTGAGACCTCGTCTGCCACCCAGAGCTACAGACTGAGACCTTGTCTCAAAAACTAAGTAGATAAACAGGTAGATATAGATATAGCTAGACAAACAGAGGATAGATAGTTAGATAGATAGATAGATAGATAGATAGATAGATAGATAGATAGATAG
>NW_026592548.1:13594395-13617983 GCF_907164565.1 Psammomys obesus
TAGATAGATAGATAGATAGATAGATAGATAGATAGATAGATAGATAGATACATACATATACACACACACACATACACACACACATACATACACACATACATACATACATACATACATACATACATACATACATAAAAATATATGAATAGAAACATAGATGGGTGTTAGAACTACCAGCATGGATGCTAAGCCACAGAAGTCCCTGGGGCCCCTCAGCTAGTTGCAGCAGCCGCACTGTTGTCCTGTTTCTATTCTCTCAGCCATTGTTTGCTGCTTTTCAAGCTTTGGGCTTAGGGGAGTGGGGCTGAAGTCTTCTAATTGTCCAGAGCCTTGTGAGTATTTTAAGTGTCCTATGATTTCATGAGCCTCGGAGCCTTTCGCCTCCCTCCCAAAGAGATGTTTCAAATAGAATGTGACAAGCAACACTGTGGGTGAAGTGTTCACTGTATGAGTGGGGAAAGGCAGGAAGGCATAATCAGTCCTCAGCAGTTTTCCTCTTAGGAACTACGAACCTCTTAAAGCCAGCTTACTCTGTCCAGACACATTTTTTTCCTTTGGCTCTGGCTTTCTGTCTTTTACCTACCTAAATTACTTGCCTCTGACTATTCCCTCCTATTCCTATACTCAGAAAAGCAATCCATATAACATTATTTTTTAAGTATTTATAGAAATGTAATGAAGAGGAGGGACTTTTTATGCAGACACTAATTCCACCAGATGGACCTCACCTTCATCACCAAATTACTTCCCTATGGTCTCATCTCCTCATACCATCATATTAAGTTTTCATGCTTCAACACATACATGTATGGGGTAAGGATACAAATTCAGTACATGCAAGCTCGGTACATGCCAATAGCATTCAAAAACATGGATTATTCATAAAACGAAACTAGTGTTGGGACAAAAGAAATAAGAAGGAGCTTTGGAAAACTAAAATGGTGATTGCTAAGATAAAACCTATCACAAATTAATGGATAGTATATCTATCTTTGTCTCTATCTATCTGTCTATCTATCTATGTGTGTATGTATGTATGTATGTATATGTGTGTGTGTGTGTGTGTGTGTGTGTGTGTGTGTGTGTGTGTTTACTATTCCTTGGCAGAGCACTTGTGGTAAAAAGCATCACCAAATTCCATACTTCTTTATTCTTTGGTTAACTACCTCCTGCTGCATCACATAATTTACTGCTGATTCCTGTGTCTCTTACTACTGTACAAGTTGCTCGATACAAACTTCTGCAGTTGAAATAAATTAAAGTACAAGGAGTCAGAGTGATGAAAGATGAGGCATAAAGTTATGGAATATTGGATATTTAATCAGTAAAACTCTCAGGAAGAGATATGAAAGAAAACAAAAGGTAAGAAGTATTATTCACTGGAAAGATTAGAGAATTATTTCCCAGAATTATATGTTTACATGTATCTCCTAATTCAAAGGACTTAGTCAATAAGGACCAGTAAATGAAAAAGAAATTAATTCTTTTGACATTTCAGAACACTACCAATAAAGATGCTATGCTAAATAACTATGGAATGGAAGTAAAGAAAAATACATTTATAAAGAACAACAATCAGACTGCAGGTGCAACACCAGGGTCCAAGCAAGGCTCAAAGTAAAGGCAATTCATCCACTGAGCAATAGCACAACAGGCTGGTAAAATGAGCCCTGACTCTGGGTTCAGATGTTGAATTCTAGTCTCATCTTGGGCAAGTCATTTAACTTCAGTGTGCCTTGATTTCCTTCTCTGTAAAAGGAAGAGCATAAGTATCTCCCTAGTCCCATATTTGTGTTAGGAATAAATGAATCATCATAAGAGGATTTACCATAGAATTCATTGAAATATATATTCAAAGTCTCAGCACATAAAAGTTGCCTCATTTGAGCCATTTCCTAGAAAATTTCCCAAGTCTTTATATAAGTCAGGTTGGTGACTTTGTTAGAATGCTTTCAATAAAGGGATAGAAAACCAGTGACAAATTAGCATAGAAGTGATAAAGCTGGCTCATGACTGCATGTGACTGAAAAGGTCAGAAGAGGCCTGAAAGTCACAAGGATTGAGCTGTGATGCAGAGCTTGAACTGTGATTCCCCTTGTCTTTCACGCTGTCATTCCTGGTAGGCTTCCCCACAGTTTCAAGGTGCCTGCACTAAGGACATATAGCCAGGTGACACACCAGAAGCATTCAGGGGAGAAGGAATGTGACCTGCACCAAATGCTGCATTAACATCACAGACATGACACAGCCCACAGCACACCTGCTCAGCAGAAAGCGTGCTCTGGTGGGGTTCACCTTTGGGATATCTGAGATAGCCTTCCAAAGCTGCCATCTCTTCTGACCCCAATGGCAAGTCTAGGGATTTCTTCAAGCCACTGTCAGTTATGATAAGCCACTATAAAGAACGAACACAAAGCTACTCAGCTTATCTCTTCAGTGTCCCTTTTCATTGAAGAAGGAGGATACAGGTAAGAAATGAGCCCTGGGAAGGCTGCCACAGAGCTTCAAGCTCAGAACTTGCAGCAAATGTCTTCTCATGGAGTCATGACCAGTACTAACTCTTTCCAGCCATATGTGACAATACACATAGAACACTGACAATCAGGAGAGCTCACTCGAGTCTTTGCATTCCAGAGATTCCAAGAGGTACAATCACTCATGATTTGTTCTACGGTCACAACTCTCAGTCGTTCACAGGGACACATTCTCCTGCCCCATTAAAAGTTGAAATTCATTTTAGTATCCCAAATTCTGCTACACACAGAGTGTAATGTACACGCTGGTGAAGGAGAGGATGATGGTTTAATAAGACACTATTCTGGCAAAGGCATGGCTTCAGGGAATCTGCTATGGTAAAGGAGAGGGTGCAAAAGGGAAAACTATGAAGTGACAAAAACAATTGCATAACCGGACACTGAAACTGAAGCACATTGCTGCTGTTTTTTTGTTTGTTCTTTTTTTGTTTTGTTGCAGGGGTGGGAGTGGGGGTATAAATAAATACCTCTGCACAATAACAAAGGCTACAAAGAGACATTCAACACTAAGCCTTTCAATAATTTAAATAAGGGTGGATTTTTTGGCTGCAATACCATTGTGAAATGTTGTCACATTAGACAATGAAAGAGTGAAGAATTCAGGTGAAGAGGGGAAGACAGTTGCAAAAAAAAAAAAAAAAAAACACGGATGACATCATAATGTCATGAAGTAGTAGGTCAAGAATATTACTTATAATGAAAGAAGCAACAAATGGATTTATGAAAGCAATCAACAGAGGAACTAAAGGTTAATATATTTTTTAGAGGCAGTAAGGACTATATTTGAGCCAAATATTTAGCTATTGTTGTAGGAAGTCAATAAGAAATGTTTAAGTTGGACAGTGTATCAAGAAACAAGGGTATCTCCATGGATTTAAAGATACAGAGGTTACTATGAGAAACACTCAGGTGTCAACTGCACATCCTGATAGGGCAGACAATAACAACATTTCCACAAAGGCATCTTAAAGAAAAGTAGCAGCTGCCTCCTTGGTAGCTGTAGCATAGCAACATCAACAGTAGTAACAAAAGGACAGCTAAAGGTTCCAGAGGGCAGCCGGGATAGAAGGTGCTAAAAGCAAGGGGGCCAGAAACTAAAGGGATATTGGGAATACAGAGAAGACAGAGGCCCAAGGTTGCAGAGCTAGAAGACTATAGAGAGCCAAGGATAAGAGATATCGGCCCAGCTTGTTGGGAAAGTTCATGGAAGCCGCCAATTCTTGAAGGCCTAAGTTCCAAACACCAAGGCTCATGACCTGTAGGAGTGGCTGTACCAATTGCCAGAGACATCTATTTCTGTTGGCTACTGCCTAGAACTGTGGATGTTACTAGCTATAAGCTCCTCCACTCATTGCACCGTTTATAGCTATAAGCCTTAGCTTCTAAGGCCTCAAGTCTGTAATTTTCAAGGCTTGGAGATAGCACTTTCTGTGTCTTTCAGGGCAGCTCATGAGCCTCTGCACAGCACCATCCAGGACCACCAACACAAGGACACCAACACTTTACCGAAGCACGATTTCTACTGATCTAAGTAAACGGAGCCCAGCCAGTGCTTGTCATAGCCCTATCGTGTGTTCACCTATTTTGAAGAATTTTGTTTTAAGGTAGCCACAATTTCAGCAACTAACTGTTTCAGATGGGAATCACATTTAGATCACGAGATTTTTGTTGTTGCTTGCAGTTCTGCCGGTGGTATGCTCAACAGATAAAATCCTACAGTTTGAAGGAGTGCAATGAGGTGCATTGATGCTATGAAATGATTGCCACAGTCGGGTTAATTAGCCTGTCATGTCACATCGTTCCTGTTTCTTGGATCACGGTGGTAAGAACATTGAAGATCGACTCTCTTTGTAAATTTCAAATATCCAGGACATGTTAGTTACTGTAGGCACCACATTCCTCAGAATTTATCAACCAACCCCAAGTTCATATCCCTTGACAGGCATCTTCCAAATGAGCCTTGTACATCACCTCCCAGCTCCTGTCAGGTGTCATTATATTTTTATCTTTAAGTACAACGTTTTAAGATTCCACATATAAATGAGGTCACATAGTATTTAGCCTTTTCTGGTTTCACTTATTTCATTTGGCATAATGCCTTTAGGCTTTACTCATGTTGTTTCAAATAGTAAGATTCCCTGCTTTTCATGGATGAATAATATCTCAGTGTGTGTGTGTGTGTGTGTGTGTGTGTGTGTGTGTGTGTGTGTGTGTATGTTTATCCATTCATCATCTTATGGACACATGGGCCATCTAAATTGTAATGCTTCTATTGCAAATCACACTGCAGTAAACATGAAATGGAAATTGGAAATAATGACTTCGTTTCATTCAGATATATTCCCAGAGGTAGAATTGCTAGATCACATGATAGTTGGATGGCTAATTTTTCTGAGAAACCTCCATACTGCTTTCCACATTAGCAGTGCTAATTCACATTCCCACCTACAGTGTGCAAAGGGTTCCCTGTACTCTACATCCTCACTAATACTGCCTTTTTAAATCATAGCCATCCTAACACATGTGAGTGACATTTCTCTGGGGTTTGATTTGCATTTCACTGATGACTTGTGATATGAGCACATTTTTATGTACTTGTTAGCCATTTGTATATCTGTTCAAGTCTTTGTCTCATTTTTTTTCTCAGGGTGAGTTCCTGAGTTTTTACATTGTGTGAGTTCCTGATAAAATTTTTAAGTTAATCCTCTCTAATGTCTATGATTCGTGAATAATTTCCCCTGCTTTGTAGGTTGCATTTTCATATTGTTGGTTATTTGGCTTCAGTTTTTTGTTTGTCTGTTTTTACTTTGCTGTGGTCTCCTTGGTTTAATTTTACTGAGGTTGTCTGTGTTTTTATTGCATTATTGGGAAGGCTACTGCTAAGTGGGAAATTTCCTAAAGAAAGGCACAATCTACATGATAATGGAGAACAAGCGGATGCTGAAGACAAATGTGTTCATTCCAGAGAGGTTAAGCCACTGTCAATAGGAATGTGCCATCTTGAAGACAGGCATCTACCATTAGCCAGTTCAGGATCTGAAGCCAGCTGACGCACATCTTTCAACATTTTCTAGAGAGTGACACGAAACCCATGATTACGTAAAATAGTTCATCATATTATTTGATAACTCTTTTATTAAGATTTATTTTATTTTTCAGGTATGTGTATGTGATGGGTTAGCGTATGTGAATGCGTGTGTTCAGGAAAGGCCCTGTCAGACCTTGTGTAGTCAGAGTGAACAGGCAGTTGTGAGCCTCCCAACATGGGTACTTGTAACTAAACCTGGGCCCTCTGCTAGAGCAGTACAGGCTCTTGTAGAGCTGAGTCGTCTCTTCAGACTCGTGTAATTCTTAAAGTTTGCAAATCCCATCTTGATGGTCAGGGAGAAGAGATTTGGAGCTCTTTCAGTAGTGATTGATCTGAGAGCTTTGTTTCCTACACACTCCATACGGTTCAAATAGCCACTACTGTAGAGTCCTATGACCTTGGGCAGATTTCTTCATTTCTTTGAGACAGCATGGTTTTCTCAACCCTAGACTGCTGTGAAGGCATACAGCTGTCAGTACAAGTACTCATCTTAGTGTACAACAAACAGCTACCAGTACCTTAGTTAATTTTAGTCATACTATACTAAGATGATAAACGCCACTCTGGGATTTATATGAACTAAGCTACGTTGTGACTTCTTCAGTGAGAAAGAATGCAACTACATTTTCTGCGTAGTCACCCTTCAAAGCTGTGAACCAGCCTTCTCTATTCAGTACATCTGCAGATGCGGGATAATGTAGGCATCGGGGGAATACCACTTGTCCTGAGAATTGAGGCCTTTTATCAGCTGTGCATCTTCCAGAGGAGTGCCACATTTCTCCAAATTTTAGGTTAATTATCTGAGTTCTAAAAATAATTCTATGCACCTTATAAGGCAATTGTAAAAAATAAAATAAAATAAAGTGAGATGGTGTCAGCCTGCGGCATTATTGCAGTTAGCCCTTTATCAGCAACATCATTTGTTCTGCGCTTGCCATGAGCAAAAGTGGCATGATTGGGCATCAGGTTGTGGCACTTAGTATGTTATGAGTAACAAATAGGTTACTCATATGAGTAACATATGAGTATGTTATGAGTCTGATGGAGACATAACAGGGAACATTCATATTTTCTTATTATCTGTAAAATTTACTCATCTTTATCTACTCATTTTCAGCCTTGTTCTCAGCTAAGGACATTCTTATGGTGTCTGTCCTTCCAACAGACACTGCTGCCATTTAACAGTATACGTCATGGGACTAGAGCTGGGGACAGAGTAGGAACTGTAAGGAACAACAGTTCACCTATAACTTACACTTCAGTGGTTTTCAAACCTAACATTATTTAATTATTTATCATTTCATTTATCACCTGATTCAGTAGATCTGGGTAGGATCATCCCCACTTAATTATAATGTAAATGAAAATTTAGCTGTTGTTGCTGTGGATCAGCTATCTGCTGAAGTCATCTATGAAGTTTTAAAACACTGAAGTGTAACAGTCAGTCTTAAGTGGTTTATTTTAAAGTTCCTCCAGAGATTCTAATGTTCAATTAAAGATAAATTTAACCAATGGTTATTTCTCTGTATCTGTTTTTTGCAGTCTGGAGAATCATTTAAAATACTCTTATGTTTGGTTTTAAATAAGTGACTGTAATAAGTATATGACAATAAAAGGTAGAAGAATAAAATAAATAGTACATAGAAATAATAGATGGTAGATAGATGATATATTCAGACGATAAATAGATGATAGATAGATAGATAGATAGATAGATAGATAGATAGATAGATAGCAAAATAGACAGATACTAGATAGAGAGATGATAGAAAGAGAGAAATGAATAGATGGGTGGGTGGGTAGATGATACATAGATAAATAGATATCTAAAGAATAGATAGAAAAAACATTAAATTGGGTGTTAAATATTCCTCAAAGAAATCAACTTTGAGACTATGAGCTGTAGAAGCCCCATTGAGGCAATGAGCTAACGTTCTTGATAAATACCTGGGCAGAGTGTTTCTTCAGGAGAGGATGCTAAGAAAACAAAAAACAGAAACTGTAGAAAGAGAACACCTGGAAGACTTGGCAAAGTTGCCACATGGATGTACGGAGCCTTCTCACCAAAGATGAACTTCCCGTGGCTGATGCACTTTTCTTTCCTACTGTAGACGCTTCTAAATTCTGTCAGAAGTGGTTTGTCTTTTAGCTGCTTTGACAGACATCATGTTTTCATTTTGTTTTGCTCTTTTCTCTTCTCTCAGAGTTAGGGGACAGCCCATACCCCCAGAAATGGGCCTTGGAGGACATTGTGAGGCAAACATGCTTGGGAGTGAAGTGAGGGCAAGGGAAAGGCCCACTTTTAGGGCCAGGTATTTAGTGAGCTCAAATAGCACATGGTGATGTATCAATACAAAGCACATTAAGGCATCCATTCAGGCTACGAGGAGTGACAGGTAGGAAGAAAAGTGCAACTCCTTAAAGTCCCCAATTCTTGGACCCACTTGTCAAACTGGAAATCTTTTTAAGAGTGTTCCCCCTCCCTAGGGAAAGTGGCGTATTACAGCAGGGCTGCTTGTCATCAGACTTGAGGCATCACTGAGTACTATGAAATAGCTGGTAAGCTCTCTCCAGGTGGGTAAAGTAATTCTCAAATAGAATTTTCAGAATACAATAAAGCAGAATATATGATATACATATAAATTAACAGTAGTCATAATAATAATGAGGCTTCAGAAGGTACTTACCAAAATGATTTGACTTTCAAAAAGGCCCAAATAGTTTAATTTTAGGGTATATTATCACTAGTATAGAGACCTGCTCAGGTGCCTTCTATTGATGCTAATTGTAGTTGTCATTCAGTGGGCGTGGCAATCAAATACTACATTTAAAGAGTGATTTAAATAGTGGCCCATGTATCAGTTGCACATTCTCTTCCCAAGGATTATTCAGCTGCATTTAAATACTAAAGAACAAAAGCTGAATCATTTCAATTTTTTTAAGTCCTAGTAAAGGCATTTCTTCATCTTTTCCACTTCTGAAAATTCTGAAATTTTCAGCAGAGAAAAGTAAATGAATGTTTCACGATGCCTTATTTTGTTTTTAACTATGTGCACTTGTGTGGGTTTATGCTGTATCAGATATCCCAGGAGCTGGAGTTAAAGCTTGGAATCTGAGAACCAAATTTGAGTCTGCTCCAAGAGCGCTGTGAGCTCTTAACTGTTGGGTTATTTCTCCAGCCCCAAAGACGACTTTTGCAAAGATAAAAGAAACAGGATACATGTACGATGTTTCCTGAGCATATCTGTATACAGTAAGCAAATGTCTTGAGTGCTGTGGACCAGCTGGGAGTAGAAGTTCGGGTGTTTTCACGATAACATGGCCAAGAAGCTGGGCAGCCGGGTCTCATATGAAGCATGAAAAATAGATCTCAATAAATGGGCAAACAGGAGGTGGTCCTAATGAGCCAGGCAATTCTGGAGATGGATGGTCACTCTGAAACCTGTCATCCTAGGCATTCTGATTATATCAGTATTCTCAGGAGCTTCACTAGACCTTCTTTTACCATCTTCAGTGGACAAAGACTGTCCTGTCTGTCCTGAAGATACTCGGCAATGTGGTGGAGAAGACATGCCAACATGAGGCTGCTTTAGACAGCAATGTGGCTCACATCTTTCTTCCTGTATATCTCTGGTTTTCTTTGTGTCTGCCTCAGTCTCCTTTCACTACTGACAAGTCATCATAGCCAAAAATCAACTGCTGTATTTGACATGGGTTACATTACTAGTAGTTATTGATCTGAGACCTTCATATCAATGGTCCTGCCAATCTAAAGATGGTATCACTGGTCAGTTTGGAAGTTGTCTGCAAAATAGGCCACAATGATTCTGGAAAACAAGGGACTATGAATGAAAGTCTTCTAGACACTGCTGTTAACATGCTGGTAAGACCACCAATGCCAATCTTCTTAAACCATCTGCAATTGTTTTAGATGAGGATAGCGTGAATACAGTCAAAGTTCCTCATTAGGTGATTGTTATATAAGCATTGTAAAGAATACTTGCCCAAACCTGGATATTATAGCATCTGGCATGTGTGTGTGAAAGAGAGTGTCTATGTTTGTCTGTGTGTGTCAACTGTGTGCAGTATGAACATAGAGCCTTGGGCCATGATGAACAAGTCAACCCAAGATCAAATCTAGAAACAAAAATAAGCCCTACATACAACACTTTCAAGGTGACTGCTCAACCAAGATGCTGCACTATTTCATAGCAAACATTTGAGTTTCATTTGTATCTCAGAGCACTGCTGAAATAATCATTTCAAAACTGTAGTGTGATAAACACATGACTCAAGAGCTAGCACTCCTGTCATCACTCTGCACAGTGCACACAAACTGCGTGATCTCTACTTTTCTATACTTGGCAACACAGAACCTCTGCCTACACCAGCACCTCGGCAATCACATTGGTTCTGCAGTACAGTGTAATGGCTGTGCTATCACTAAGTGACGTTAACATCCTTGTAATATGATGGGGCCAGCATCATGGAATATGTATGGCTTACCTTCCACTGTAAGAGAAGCAAGCAACTGTGCTAACGGAAAAGTAGATATTCCGCATGCATTCAGTTTCTTTGCAGACATGGCTACCATTGCCTTTATCCAGTTGACTCTCAACCTTGTTTCTTCTGTTCTTATTTCATTTCTTTCTGTTAGCTTTTCCCACGGCTATAGTAATATATATATATATATATATATATATATATATATATATATATATTGACCAAAAAGCAAAATCAGTGTGTTACTATTGGCAAAGTTTCTTTCCAGATCATAACTTACACTACTTGTCAGTAGAGCAATGTACTATCCCTTGATCTAATCTGTATTGTCCAGGTAGGGAAAGATCCTTGCATGGCCGCTCATGAGATGGAGTCCTGTAGTGGATATATTCAAAGAAATCAGTGGTAGTTAATATATTTATTTGTGAACAAGATCTACTGAATTAAATTTAGAAAAAAAGTTTTAGTGAAAAATTATTAGTTTCTAAAATCGAAGGGGAAAGGGTTATAGATAATATGCAGTTAGAAAGAATCTGTCCTGTTACTTGTTTTCTCCTACTTCCACTGTCCATCCCATTTGTCTTTCTAAGTGAGGGTTGATCATCTTACCCAGGGTCCTCTTTCTTGTTTGTCTTCTTTAAGTGTACAGATTTCAGTATGTTTATCCTATCTTACAGGTCTAGTACCCACTTATAAGTGAGTATATACCCTGTGTGTCTTTCTGCTTCTGGGATACTCACTCAGAATGATCTTTTCTAGATCCCACCATTTGCTTGAAAATTTCATGATTTCCTTGTTTTTAATTGCTGAGTAGTATTCCATTGTGTAAAAGTACCACAATTTCTGTATCCATTCCTCCACTGACGGACATCTGGGTTATTTCCATGTTCTGACTAGTACAAATAAAGCTGCTACAAATATGGTTGAGTAAATGTCCTTGTTGCGTACTTGAGCATCTTTTGGATACATGCCTAGGAGCGGTATAGATGTATCTTGAGGAAGCGCTATTCCTAATTATCTGAGATAATGCCAGATTGATTTCCAAAGTGGTTGTACAAGTTCACATTCCCACCAGCACTGGAGCCTGCCATTGAGGGTGTCTGAAAGTCTCTACCTAGCAGTATATCAAAGCAGATACTGAGACTCATAACCAAACCTTAGGCAGAGTACAGGGAATTATATGAAAGAAGTGGGAGTATGACCTGGAGAGGACAGGAGCTCCACAAAGGCCAAATATATCAGGGCACAGGGGGCTTTTCTGAGACTGTGTCTCCAACCAAGAACCATGTATGGATATAACCTAGAACCCCTGCTCGGATGTAGCCCATGGTAGCTTAGTATCCAAGTGGGGGAAGGGAGGGGACAAGGACTATTTCTGACATGAACTCAATGGTGGGCTCTTTGACCTCTCCCCCTGCCACCCAAGGGAGGAGCAGCCCTGCTAGGCCACAGAGGATGACTTTGCAGCCAGGCCTGAAGATACCTGATAGGCTAGGGTCAGATGTCCTCTACTATCAGGGGACTTGGAAAGGGGTAGGGAGAAGATGAGGGAAGGGGGGATTGGGAGGGGATGAGGGAGCAGGATACAGCTGGGATACAGAGTTAATAAACTGTAACTAATATTTAAAAAAATAAAAATTTAATTAAAAAAAAGAAAGATAGTTTAACATACCTTATCTGGGAGGAGGCAAGATATAAAAAATGGCCCAATCTAAAATCAAGAAGCAGTGTCATTTCCTTATCTCAACCACATTAAAAAATATAATATGTTATTGTTTTAAAAAAAAAGAATCTGAAAAATTTTACCCAATGACTTGAGAATGTCCTAGGGAAACTCCTTCCTTTTAAAACCAGTTCCTGGGTGCCCAGTGCTTTACACTCAGTCCTGAGTGTCACCTCAGTTCCGTGAAAGGAACAGTTGCTTCCATTCTTGGCTTGCATGGCATTTACTCTCACCTCCTAGCATCTGCTTCCACCGAGACAGCACTTGGATTTCTAAGTCTCTCAAGAGAGTGAGTGTGTACAAGTAATTGAATATTTCTGCCCAGCCCCCCAAATTCCTGTGTTGGAACACTAATCCCAGTAGGGTGGCTTCTAGAGGTAAAGTCCGTAGGGAGGGAATTGAGATATAGATGCAGAATCTTCAATGAATGGGATTAGTGCCCAGAGAACCAAAACTCAGCTATCTGATTAGCTTTCTTTCTGCCACAGGATAAAAGGAACAAAGCTTGAGTACAAACCAGGAAGGGGACCCTCTTGCACCAGCCAGCTGACATCAGATTTCAACGCCTAACCTGTAGGAAGGTGAGAAGCAGGCATGTGTTCGCTGTTTACATCACCCTGCCTGAGTTTTCCTATTAGAGCAGCCTGAACTGATTAAGCAGCATCTATTGGAAGAAATTAGATGATGTGTAAAACGTTAGCTGCAAAGGATTTGAGATAATGTATTCCGTGTGTTTCCTAGCCTCTGTGCTTGAAGAATCAAGTTAGGCAATGGTTCAAATGGGTGCTGAAAGAGCGAAACGGGAATGCTGGGATTTCAGCGTTCCCATGGCTCTCATTCAGCCCTTGGAGACACAGTGAGGAAGGTCCTGATAGCTAAACAGTATCCTTATTTGGGTAATATTCAGAAGTTCTTTCTTGCTGATTTCCTTCTTAGAAAATGTGGTCTATTTTCACCAGCCAAGTCAAACTTCTGGTTCATGGCACCCTCCCTGTGAGCCTCCACTGCAATCTTTCTTTATTGTTGGGAAACTCCCCAATCTTTACCACAAATATGTGTGTAACCTCCAAACTTGAAGAGCTGGCTTACCCTTCCTGGCTGCACTTAGTTGCCTACCCTAAGGAATGTAACCACGTGCAAGCACCCCTTCCATCCCAGGCTGCTCACTGTCCCTTTTATGTGTCACACAGTGGCCTCCTGCCCACTCTCATGATGGAAGCATGTTGCATCACCCATAAAGTAGAGGCTTGCCAAGTAAATGCTGATGATGTCAAACCCAATAAAGAGGACATTTGCTGTTAGGGCACATTGGGAAATTAGAACCACTTAACAGGGAATCAAATTATCACTCTAGACGGATATCTTCCATGTGCCTTAGATTTGGAAAATTAGGCAAGCCATCTATATATTTGAAATAATTGACAAATACAAACTGACCTTTTCATCAAGTTCATGATAATATTTAGAAATTTGTTTATGAAAGGGAAGAACTATGTCTAGGGAAAAGAATTGATGGTAGAGGAAATGATAGAATTCAAAGTTGTTTTTATGGGGCTTGAAGTTTTTGTTTTGTTTTGGCCAAGGAAGATTTGGAATACAGTCTGATGCAAGAGAACAAAACAAAACATTAACAAAACAATTGAGTTATTGATTAAAATATGAATTGAGAATTTTTGGTATGTTCAATTCTCTTGTTAAATCTGTATCAGGATCTTTCATTTATATGTATATATGTATATGTGTGTGTGTGTGTGTGTCTCTCTCTCTCTATATATATATATAAAGAGAGAGAGTACAAGGTGGCTAAATTAAACAAAAATATATGTCGAGGGCTTGGACAGCATCAATTAGTGTATAGCAAAGAGATATGTATTAGCTGATCAGTACATATGGATTAGGCCAAGAACACAAAATTTGTTTTTTCATTCAGATTTCTGAAAACGCTCTTCCTAAGCCTGGTTCAGCCATAGAAAGTTTTCCAATACGATCCCACTCACGCGCCTCTCATGTATATCCTCACATAACTATTCATGCTGTCACTGCTGCCCAAGTCTCCCCACTCCCATTCCACCTTCTCCAAGCCAGACGCACCTGCTACCCTGGGCACTGACTGCTGCTGCCATGTCTTGCTGGGTAATGCCATTGTCAACTTCCCTGCCTGGCATGCGTGCCATTCTCCTTTACTGGAGAAAGGAATGTTTAATTATTTTTAATCAGTGGACATGGCATCTTTCTAGACAGCGACACTTGGGGGATCCAACACCATCTGCCTTCCACCAGGCGCCAGCTGCTCTAGTAGATGTCTGTAGAACACCTTAGGACATAGCCTTCCGCTGCCAGGCGCCTCTGCGCGGTTGCCTCTGGGCACCATCCCCAGTGTGAGGCTGATGCTCGGCCCCTTGCCTGTCGTGGTTCGCCCCTCACCCCTGCCATCCTTTCAGGAAAGTACTCTTCAGCCCCGCTCCCAGAACATCGTCCACAAAACCCAGGGGCCTGCCAGTAATAACAAGGTGTCCAAATATAAATGTCACCCTAACCCAAATGGCCACTGAGCTTTCCATCACCGTGAGTCAACCTAATGGATCCGCTGACTGCAGTCCCACAGAGAGCGGCCACGGGCCTCGCAGCAGGTTTGACCCTCGGAGAACAAGGGTCAGCCGGCTACTGAATGTTTAAAACAGTGGGAAGGAAGAAGGGACAGAAATGCCTCTCAGATAAATCGCAGAGCTGCCCAGGGTGAACGGTGCAAGTTGCTGTGACAGACCTGTCCCTTCCGACTCCTACCCTCCCGGTGGCCCCCGCAGCTCTCACAGCTGGGCCAATACTTAGTTTGCTGCGGAGCTAGGTTCCTTTGCAGCAGTTGCTTTAGCAGCTCGGCGCAGTCCCTGTCGGGAGCACTTGTCACCTCCTTCCCCAGAGCTGCGCTGAAGAGCCCAGCCCAGCTTCCCAAGGTTCTCATCACCTCCACCCGTGCCCTTTGAGCACCAGAAGAGCGGGGTGTAGTCGCTCTCTTCCTGTCTTTATTTTCATGCAAAGTGAAAGAGATGAGCCCGGAGTGGTGGCTGAAGGGCCGAGAAAGCCCCACCTGCGCCTTCTCAGTCAGCTTCACCTCCAGCAGGAAAGCAAACTGTTTTTGTGCCTGAGGGAAATTTGCGGAGCCTCACACTTTCATCTGGAGACAGACAAAGGGGAGGTCAGGTGCTGCTTCTGCCAGAAATAGGGATGTGAAATGTGATTAACTCAGGATGGAGCCTGCGAGAGATGGCTGGGGCTTTCTCCAGTCCTCCGTGTTTCTCTGGGTCAGGAGCAGGAGGGAGAGTAAACAAAAGCTTTAAATAAATATTTTTCCATTTAACCCACGTGTTAATAAATACTATCACATCCTCAGTAGCACCAACCAAATCAATAGCACAAGCATTAGCCTGAGTAATGAAAGATGTGCTTGGATGAACTGAATTCTCTGCATTTGTGAAAAGTGAGGGATAGAAAGGGACAAGTTCCAAAAGAAATGTCCTTTTTATGGACTCCACCCACTGCACAGGCAAACACACTGAGCCCATCAGAGAAGCCCACTTAATGCTATTTCTCAGGCTGAGTGCAAATGGCCTGTGCCTGTAGAATTAAAGTCATCAATAGGCGGGCTCTACACTTACAGGAAGACACAGATAAAGTCCCTACTGATGTGCCCAGCAGAGTAGGAAGCTCTAAGTCCGTTTTCAGGCGCTCTCTTTGTGAGAGCTTTGTATGGTAAATGAAGCTACAAGCACTTTTTTTCTGTGTCTATGTAAGGAATGTCAATTTCATTTTCCAAGAGCAGACGAGCTATGCCCATTTTTAGAATGGGGTTTTGTTTCCTCCAAAACAGCCTTCCACAGCTCTTGTGCTCGGACAACTTGTCTCTGGTTCGAGGGATGTACTGAAACTGCTTTGAACTGACTGGCGATGTATTTGATAACCTGCAGAGAAATTCCAGTAAAAACACAGTCAATTATCAAAAACTTAACACCTTTCTTTGTTCTCTTCTGCAGAGGAGAGGAGCAGAAGGCCAAAGTGTATGGTTTCGGACACTATACACTAGGAAGTGCGCTGAGAGCACGCATGTTGGCAGGGCTGCCAGGTGGTGGGTGCCTGTGCCATATAAGGAGAACACCGTGGGTAGTTTCCGGAATATCCTGAAGGATTAACGTAATCATCTGTCTACTGTAACTGCAGCACTTTGCAGAGATGGAGTTAAGATGTCACTTATCTCAGTGGGAAATTCAAGTCTGAGAGAAGGCACTTCATATATCAAGACCTGAAATAATTTTCCGGGGCCCCTCTTCACTAAGTAAGAGCTTTTCTGGAGGCTGAGAGGGTGGGTCTCACAGCCTCAGAGCTACTCAGCTCTGAGCCTGCAGAACAAGTAACCCAGGCACAGGAGGGTCTCCTTGGACTGCACCAGCGGTGACAGTGAGGGCTGAGCATTGGTCCCATACTTCCAATGCCAAGTACACTCCTACTTGATTCCTCAAGGGGCATCAAGACATTGAAAAGTACACCAGAGGACTTCCGGGAAAGCCAGCTCAAATGGGATTCGCTTGTTTAAAGGACTACTGAGAGTCACTAATATTGACCTTTTAAAGTCAAGAAGTGCCTATATCCCCAGGAAAACATGACTGGGAGAATGAAGCCAGATTGTTTTTGATCAATACTGCTTTTTTTCTTCGTGACTCAATTCCAGCCACAAAAGGCCCTAAGGGGGACTTCCCACTAAGCATGGCTCTCTGTGGTAGGGCAAAGAGTCAATTTGTCCTCACAGAAAGGACTGGAAAGGGCTAGTCACTACACCAAGGGCAATTCAGGCTCTCGGAGCAGCAGACCCTGAAGAAGCGCTGCTCTGTCTGACACCCAGAGAGAGTTCCTCTCAACAACACAGGTTTGCACTTGAACCAGCTTTCAAAGTTTGACTGCTTCTCCACCACTCATTTTGTGAATAGTATATATTCTGAGCAATCACCATACATATTCTGTAATTTTTCACTTAGAAAAATAGCGTTCGTATTTCATACAGCTTCTAATTCCAAAATTAGTTCAACATCTAGCAGCAAATGTAGAAATATGTACTCCTTCCAAAGACATACTTAGGGCTGGTATTGATTTATGCTATATCATGATTTTAGTCTTATGGGATAATCGCCTTGTCAAGGCTATATTTATTGTTGTGGTTACTAAATCACATTAATTCCTTGGCGATTATACCACAGTAAAGCATTCACAAACTGCAACGGTGACAGAATTCAGCTTTCTTCCTTAAATAAATTCAATACAAAAGATAGCCATGTCCTAGTTTTTCAATGGCATTCCAACTTTGTTTTTTTCCTTCTGAATATTTTATCACGCATTAGAGTTGCAGCCCGTGCTTTGCCATGGATTTGAACTCTAGTGGAAAAGCCCCTTGAGGGAGAAGAAGCTCTGCGGGGACAAGTGCTAATGGCAACATGGTGCGAAAGCAAATCACCCATCAAATGGGACAACTTAGTATTACAGAAGTTTTGCAAGCCAAAAAAGAGAGAGGAAGCAGACATGACCTGATATTTAGGTTGCTCTCAGTAGCAGTATGCTTTTCTCCCCAGTACTCAGTACATAGCAGGATGCCTAAACTCAGCTGGCGGTGACACTCAACACTCTCGTGGTGTTTAGCAACGTGAAAGTGAGACAATGAGGACTACAGGGAGCCCGGAATGACTAAGTAGTTAAAAGCACTTTGCACCACAAACTTGGAAACCACTCGCATCTCAGCACCCATGTGTTGTGGTTCCACACATACCTGTAACCCTGGCACTGAGAGGAACAGGGACGAGGGGATGGCTGGAACCTGCTAGCTGACAGCCTACCTGAAAAACAGGGGGCACAGATTCAGCCTCAAAGACATAATGTGGAGAATGGTAGAGGAAAACACATGACATTTTCCTCTGCACATGCACACGAGCCCACACGCCACACATACAAACACTTACACATTTGACACACACATACAAATGATAAGAAGGCTCAGGGAAAGGCTGTCTTACAATGGAATATGAATGATAAGATGTTTTTTATGAATATAAACAAAGACTGCTCTGGACAAATTCTGAACACAAAAACTGACATTTCTGTTGTGGATCCAGTATGAGCCAGCAGGTAGTTCTCCATCCTTTTGATGCATGGTACCTTGAAAAGAAATCTCTGGAAGTAAGCATTTTCCTGTTTATACTAAGAGCCAGAAGGCACCATTACCTAGGAATTCTGGCCTCCAACAAGAAATATGAGTATGAGGCCTGCTGATTCTCCTACAATTTTTGCGAAGATCTGCTTGCTTTGTATTTTTAATGAAGGGTCAGATGGGATTTCATCTAAACTGGCTCATCCTCCTTTCTGTCTTGCATATTGACTATAGTCATTAATTTGGGACAAGCTTTTAAACTTGATTGAAAGATGTCCATGACCAAAAGACTCCTTTAAGTGCCTTGCATGTGCTTCATTTTTACGAATGCCAAATACTTTTCTTCTATGGCCCAATTTTTAGTGAAATTCCCCAGGCCAATGAGGGGAAGAGAAGATAATAAGGAACAGGAATGATGCTCAAAGCCTGTACTGGACTCTGTTATTGACTCATTTTGGACCAGTGAACTAGACCACCCTGTATGAAGTGTTGACTCATGTTGAAATAATAATGAGTTTTCACATGTATAAGGTTCCTGTACAACTTGTTCAGATATCCTCAGAGTCGAGCGTGGTGGTCTACACCTGCACCAAAGGATTTGAACGAGGATGATTCTGTGTTCAAAATCAGCCATAACTCCTGTCTAGGTAGAGTTTCTACAGCTGTGATGAAACACTGTGACCAACTTTGGGAGAAAGGATTCATTTGGCTTAAATTTCCATATCACTGTACTTCATGAAAGAATTCAGGGAACATCCCAAACAAACCCAGAATCCCGGAGGCAGAAACTGCTGTAAAAGCCATGGAAGAATACTGCTTATTGCCTTGCTCACATGGCTTGCCCAGTCTCCTTTCTTATAATCCCCAGCTCAGGGTGGTAGCACCCACAGCGGCTGGGCTCTCCCACAGCCAGGTCTTATAGGAGCATTTTCTCATTTGTGGTCCTCTCCTCTCAGATGACCTCAGCTTGTGTCAAGTTGACTCAAAACTAGTAGATACCACAGCTACGTAGCAAGTTTGAAGCCAGTCTAGACTACACAAACCCATAATAGATCTTACAAGAAAAAAATGCAAGGTTGGTACCTCATGGAGTCAGGTATATTTTAAGTTGTTTCTACCTGGTTGTTTGTTTTCTGTGTTTGTTTGTTTGGTTGGTTGGCTAGTTATTTTTTTTATTTGTTAGGTCATTTTGCAACAGGGTCTCATTCTGTTGACCTGTTGCAACAGGTCTCATTCTGTTGCAACAGGGTCTCATTCTGTTGTCTCAACCCAGCCCGGGCTGGTCTTCAAGGACTATGTATTCTCCCAGCACTGAAATCTTTCTTGCAGAAATCACAGGCATGTACCATAAAGCCTGATTTCTTTGCCTTTTAAAAAGAAATCTAGGCATGATGGTTGTGGCTCTGTGCAAGTGCACTAGCATAGCGTTCTGGAGGGACTGGATTGTACTCCAGGTACCATAAAATGCAACAGAAGACAACCCCACAGAAATCAAAGCAAGCAAACGCTAAATGAACTGAGGAACCCACGCCTTTGTTCTGCCTTCTGAAATATCGCAAGAAGTAAAAATTACCTTTCATTTCCCAGGCGCAGCTGTTCTAACAGCTCATTGCTTTTCGCACTTCCCAACTTATCTACCTTCCTTCAAATCCGCTTACCCAGACTCGTCGCCCTGGTCTCCTTTCCGCTTCTCACCTGGTCAGGCTTTCAATACATGTTTCACAATGTCTTTGCATGGAGGGCTTCTCCTCAGGCTTCAGTTTTACAATAAATGTATTACCGAGTGAACTGAACCAAAGATGGGCAAACAGACTCCCGTGCCACCCGTGGGCCTCCTAGAGCCAGCGGAACTTTTCCTCACCTACATTAGAGAACAGCCTAGAATCCATTTCCCCATATGTCGCCTCATCTGCCTCAAGCTCTTAAGTCTTTAACCTCAGAAGTGACAGAAGAGGCCATTTGCCAGTTGTCCCTCCTTCCCTGCCTACCATGAGTCCCTGTGTGAAAACCGACCCCCTTGCTTCTTCATTACCGCTCTCCCCTGGTTTCCTAGCGGTGATGCAACGCTTCCTCTACTTCAAAATCCTTTCCTCACCATGCCACAAGCAGTCTGGAACACACTGCTCTTCATCGCTCCCTCGCCTAGTTTTACATTTTCCCCACCTGTTTTCTCTTGGTTCTCAAGTTCAGGAATTTCATGAAACTTTCCATCAAGCTGTTCAAGTACATATTCCTTCAGTCTGCCAAAAGGCTCTCTCTAGCTAAGTTGTTTTTTTTTTTATTATTTCTCAATCCCCAGGTACTTCTGCTAACGAAACTGCTGAACAGGAGCTAATTTATCACAGCATTATCACTATATCAGGGCATGAGAGAGCCATACGTAGGATGAATTATGGATCTATCCCTTGTCCCATGCATCCTGTACGTCAAGGTAAGCAAATGCTGCCTAGCGTTAGCTGTCAGCCTCCGAAACAGCTGACATTTGTTATTTTAATTAATAGTTGATTTTGCTGAAAGAAGCTGCTGGGAGAACCTACGACTTTTTATTAAATCTTCGCTACAGCATTGTTTTCCCCATATTGGGAGACAAAAGCTCATTTTCGAAACTGCTTTCTCCTGCAAGGTCACAGTTAACAGCTTGTGTGCACATGTCAGGGAAGCATCTGCTTCTGTGCCACTGATATCAGTAAAATTTGCTTTATTTTAAAATTTAAATTTACTTTGACTAGGAGAAAAATGATGAGTCAGTCATTAAGGAGTCATTAAGTGATGTTGATGAGGGGGGACTTTTTTTTCTCCAGTCATTTTGTCACACGACTGATGGGGAAATTCCTCCTAACTCAGCAGTCCACTTCAACGTCGCAAAGAACTGTGGTCACAGGCACATCTGGGCTTGGACCAACTTGTCCTTTCATTAATGCAAATCATTATGATGTAATTACTCAGCCTGCAATGTAGAGATCATTGATTTCTTTTGCCCGGTAGCAGTATTTTTTAAGTCACTGATGACAAAGGGAAATTTCAGGATGATTCCAAACTATACAAATTAGATCCAGTTCAAGAAAGGCAAACTGACTTAAAAGGTTCCAACGCTAAACTTTCTTCCAAGACTTTTTTGTCTTTGCTTGGAATAAATTAAGCAAGGGAGTGAGTGCCTCCATATTGTTTGAATTACTTTGGGCAATGCTCTTTATTCTTCTCATTTCTGAGACAATAACAGTTTAGCTCTCCCTGACTGGATTTGTGTTCTGCCCTTTCACATACTCTCACACCACACCCACACTGTGACCTCACTGGAGAGATATAAGCCTAACGAAAGTAGTCTCATTTACATTTCAGGTGAAGCCTTTCTTCTTGAAGGCCAGGGATGTCCTGAAACAGCATTCCAGGAACACATGGTCTGTATGGTCTGTGGGTCTGTGGGTCTATGGGGGGTAACATCCATGTATCTCTAAGCCTTCAAGGCTATCAGTCTTTTGTATTTTGTAGTGAATTAACTGAGGATCTCAGCTCCTCAAATCCTCCCCAGATTCACATCCTTAGCATCCTCTGGGAGAGCATTGACCTTCTCTGACTTTAGGCTCAGCCTCTGCACTGGTTGTCAACAGATGATATAAATATGGACGTGCCATGCTGAGACTGCCAAGGCTGTGAATGTTCTACTACATGTCTCTTCGTGACCTTGCATCTCCGTCAAGACTTTGGGAAGGTGTTTTGTTTTGTTTTGTTTCATTTTATGTCCAGTCATACCATGAGTATAAGAACAATGAAAGAAGCTAGAGAAGAAATATCCCAACTATGTACTATTGTCTTGATCAACCAATCTCGAGCCAACGTGGATAGGTATGGGCTATAAAAAAAAAATGAGAAAGGAAAGAAACAATAAAAGATTGTCATTGTAAGCCACTGATATTTGAATCAACTTTCTAGGCCACAATAGCAAACATGTATGTAAATATGTATCTTAACTTTTACAAGTAGAGAGAAAGCAGAACATTGATAAATTTTGACAGATGAATAAGCCCATGAAATCAGCTCCACCATTAGTATAAGGAATATAGCAATCACTGTAAAAAAAAAAAAAAAAAAAAACTTCTTAATCTTTGGCTGTGGTGTGAATGATTTATACCCAAAGGCCCATGGGTGCAAAATTTAGTGCCCAGTGTGATTTTAGGAGGGAGTGGTGGAAATTTCCAAAAGTAGGACTTAATGTAAAATAATTGAGTCAGTGGGATAAGCTAGTTCTTTTAGGAGTAGAATAAAAGAGAAAGACTGACCCCTAAATTTCTCTGGTTTCTTGTTTTGCATGTGGTCATTTTCATACATTTCTACCATGACGTTTTCTAAGATGGCTTCACCAGTGCCAAATAGAAATTGGCACCTAACCCCTTAACCTCCAAAACTATGATAGAAAGAAGGCTCTCTCTCCCTCGCTCTCCAAGCACCCAGCTACAAGCAGAAAAATGTTACAGTGAAAAATGTGTCAATTTATCCCTTGTAACTCTCCCCCTCCTGTCATTTTTCCCTCACATGAGCCTGATCAATTCTCCTGCAGCATATTCTCTTGAACATATTGAGCATGTATTGATTGCTGCTAGCAGTTTTCATGGAAACTATTCTCTGTTATTTCTGGTTCACATGTGATGGCTTAAATTTACATACAGTCTACCTAGAATGTCCATGGAGGTGACTCTGCAGAAGATTCATGGTAAGATGATTCAGAATTTAGACACAATTCTAAACGTATTCTTATGGGAAATTCCGGGTGTAAAAAAGGTCGTATATAAAAGTTCTTAGCACATAAACTGGCACGTTGCATGTTCTCGCTAATAGCATCTGATGCTTTTAGGTTGATGTCACAAAAATAGTTGCTGGTCAGGCACATAGGAAAGAGATGGAGGCAACTTGACTATACCTGGAATATAGTTATCACTCAGTGAATATTGATTGAGTAACTATAAGTGAAAATTTTATGTCAAACTAATCAAGATACTCAACTTGTGGGAGACATAGCATATACAGTCAACATTATTCTTTTTCAAACAATTTATTCCAAAATTTTATATTTAATATTTCCAACAACCCCAAGGCCATGGGTGAAGAGTTTGTACTGAAGCAATAATGAAGAGTATTGGTGAAAGGATCCCATGTACCAGGTTGATAGACCTCTTTGGGTTTTCATGGTATCCTAAAACCAGGCTTCTTCAGACTTTTCAAAAGTCTGGTTATCTTAAGCTTTCTTCACCCTCCTACAGATTCTCCTTAGCCAGAAACAAAAGATTCAATGATTAGTATGGAGAATAATAATAACAAGAAGAAGGAGGAGGAGGAGGAGGAGGAGGAGGAGGAGGAGGAGGAGGAAGAGCTGGTAGAGGAGGAGGAGGAGGAGGCAGAGGAGGAGGAGCAGGAGGAATAGAAGAAGAAGAAGAAGAAGAAGAAGAAGAAGAAGAAGAAGAAGAAGAAGAGGAGGAGGAGGAGGAGGAGGAGGAGGAGGAGGAGGAGGAGGAGGAGAAGAAGAAGAAGAAGAAGAAGAAGAAGAAGAAGAAGAAGAAGAAG
>NW_026592548.1:13617993-13618590 GCF_907164565.1 Psammomys obesus
AGAAGAAGAAGAAGAAGAAGAAGAAGAAGAAGAAGAAGAAGAAGAAGAAGAAGAAGAAAGAGAAAAAGAAAAAGAAAAGAAGAGGAAGGCAGAAAGCAGTTGGGCAAAGATGACTTTGGACTATATTCCTCCTTAAGTCTGTCTCTTTCCACTCTCCATCTCTACAGGGCACCTACCAGATTCGCATGTGTGTCTTCCTTAGTGTCCTGAGATGCCACATTAACCCTGGATCATTTTGGAGACTACTGCTTCACTTCTGGGGCCTTGCTGCTGTGTATGGTGGTAAGCACTGACTCAATGTCTTCCCTTGCTATTCCTCAGCAGAAGCTCAAATTTTTCCCGAGCACTTTTTCCTCTGCTAACCACATGGAATGAACAAAACTTCTCTGTCAACATCCTACCTCAGACTTGCACCTTGCCAGGCGATAGAGCCTGCCTACCTCGAGAGAAGGTATATATGTGAGAGACACAGCAGCAGCTAAGTGTACAGCACACTGTGCCAAAAGCAACACTGTGCCAAAAGTCACAATAGGCCTACAGCCAAACTATACCTACAGCCACACTATGCCTACAGCCACACTATGCCTACAGTCAGAC
>NW_026592548.1:13618600-13619492 GCF_907164565.1 Psammomys obesus
ATGCCTACAGCCACACTATGCCTACAGTCAGACTATGCCCACAGTCACAGTCACACTATGCCTACAGCCACACTATGCCTACAGTCAAACTATGCCTACATTCACACTATGCCTACAGTCACACTATGCACACAGTCACACTATGCCCACAGTCACACTATGCCTACACTCACACTATACCGACAGTGACACTATGCCTACAGTCACACATGCCCACAGTCACACTATGCCTATACTCACACAATACCTACAGCCATACTATGATTACAGTCACACTCTGCCTACAGTCACACTATGCATACAGTCACACTATGCCTACAGCTACACTGAGCCTACAGCCACACTATGCCTACAGTCACACTATGTCTATAGTTACACTATACCCACAGTTACACTATGCCTACAGCCACACTATGCCTACAGTCAAACTATGCCTACAGTCACACTATGCCTACAGTCACACTATGCCTACAGTCATACTGTACCCACAGTTACACTATGCCTACAGCCACACTATGCCTACAGTCACACTATGCCTACAGTCACCCATGCCTACAGTCACACTATGCCTACAGTCTCACTATGCCTACAGTCATACTATACCCACAGTTACACTATGTCTACAGCCACACTATGCCCACAGTCACACTGTGCCTACAGTCACACTATGCCTACAGCCACACTATACCCACAGTCACACTATGCCTAAACTCAAACTATGCCTACAGTCACACTATGACTACACTCACACTACACCTACAGTCACACTATGCCTACAGTCACACTATGCCTGCACTCACACTATACCTACAGCCACACTATGCCTACATTCACACTATGCCTACATTCACACTATGGCTACAGTCACACTATGCCTACAGTCACACTATGC
>NW_026592548.1:13634492-13648584 GCF_907164565.1 Psammomys obesus
CACACTATGCCTACAGTCACACTATACCCACAGTTACACTATGCCCACAGTCACACTATGCCTACAGTCACACTATGTCTATAGTTACACTATGGCTATAAAGACAGCCACATTATGCCCACAGACACACTATGCCTACAGTCACTCTATGCCAATAGTCACACTATGCCTACAGTCACACTATACCCCCAGTCATACTATGCCTACAGTTACACTATGCCTACAGCCACACTATGTCTATAGTTACATTATACCCACAGTCACACTATGCCTATAGCCATACTATGCCTACAGTCACACTATGCTTACAGTCACTCTATGCCAATAGTCACACTATGCCTACAGCCACACTATACCCACAGTCACACTATGCCTACAGTCACACTATGCCTACAGTCACACTATGCCTACAGTCACACTATGCCTACAGTCACCCTATGCCTATAGTCACACTATGCCTCCAGTTACACTATGCCTACAGTCACACTATGCCTACAGCCACACTATGCCTACAGCCACACTATGCCCACAGTCACACTATGCCTACAGTCACACTATGCCTACAGCCACACTATACCCACAGTCACACTATGCCTACAGTCATACTATGCCTACAGTCACCCTATGCCTACAGTCACACTATGCCTATAGTTACACTATGCCTCTAGTTACACTATGCCCACAGTCACACTATGCCTACAGTCACACTATACCCACAGTCACACTATGCCCACAGTCACACTATGCCTATAGTTACACTATGTCTACAGTCACACTATGCCTACTGCCACACTATGCCTACCATCACACCATCACACCATTCCCACAGTCACACTATGTCTATGGCCACACCATACTTATGGTCACACTGTTCCTACAGCCACAGCCACCCATAGTCACCCATAGTCACCCATAGTCACAGCCACACTATGCCTACAACCACAGTATGCCCACAGCCACACTATGCCCATAGGCACACTGTCCCCACAGGCACATTTTTCATGCGGGTCTACCATACACTCAGATCCCACTGAAATCTGCCAAGCTGCATATCCACTTCTTACTCCAAAGCCATGTTCTTTCCAGAATTTTCCTCATTGTCATCCTCCTCCTACCCACTTAATTTTGGGTAAAACTTTTCTAAATCTGCTTTTGTATCATGGATAGGATACTGAAGCTCTGTCTCTCTGTGCTAACTGCTGTGCTGCCAGGCTGTACCAACAGGCATTTCTAGAGAAAGGACGCAGTTGAAATGCCTGATTCCAAATTCCATGTGAGAATCCCTCGCTTCTAGAGTCCCAGAATGAGATGGATTTGGAGATACTGCCTTCAAAGACAGTGCACTTAGTCTAGATTCACTATGACAGTTTCTAATCCACTTTGACTGGAATCCTTGCGAGAGGGAACCTTTGTACACAAAGAGCCTCCAGAGCCGAATTCATGCTAACATTCATATGCAAGTACACAGGATTAATTAGGGTTAGTTTTTCTGTGATGAAACGTCATGACCAAAGCAACTTAGGTAGGAAAGGATTTATCTGGCTTACACTTTCACATTTCTGTTTAGTCAGGACAGGAACTCAAATAGGGCAGGAACCTGGAGGCAGGAGCTGATGCAGAGGCCATGGAGGGGGCTGCTTACAGGCACCCCCATGGCTTTGCTAAACCTGCCTTTTTGTAGAACCCAGGACCACCAGCCCAGGGATGGAACCATGCACAATGGACTGAGCCCTCCCCCATTGATCACTAATTATGAAAAAATGCCCTAGAGACTTGCATACAATCTGAGCTTATGAAGGCATCTTCTCAATGGAGGCTCCTGCCTCTCTGATGACTATAACTTGTGCCAAGTTGTCAGAAAACTAGACAGCACACACGTTGAGAAGCTGATCATATATAAGCAAAATTAATTATCGCTGGAAACTACACCTGTCTCTACCTGGGTGATTTTTCTAAGTTTTCCTCCATACACATTTTATCTCCAACTGTCTGGAGTAGCAAATAGTCTGAGACACTTGGTGCGAGCAGTTCAGAAGGACATTGGTGTGACTAGACACTGCTGGATTTCCTGAGAGGAAAGCAAGTTGCTGCAGCTCTCAGAAGCCTCTCACACCTGCCGAGAGGTACCTCAGCATAGGTTAGACTTTCTTTGTCACACTGTGTGCCTCTGTCTCTTGAGTGTGTGAGGACTTAGAAACATTAGGACTGGGAGAGAAAGAGACACTGATCTATGATGGGTTTTGCACGTGTACTTTGTTGTTGTTGTTTTAAAGTCAGGTTTCACTTTAGAAGGCAGAGAGTTGGGCTCTGTGATGATTTATTTGTGCTGAAAGGGAAGTTATTGGCTTTTCCTCACTTATATGTAGGGTCCCCCTCACGGGGAGATATTTTTAGGAACATTTTTTTTTATAATCTTTTATTTATTTTTTATTAATTACACTTTATTCATTTTGTATCCCCCCATAAGCCCCTCCCTCCTCCCCTGCCGATCCCACCCTCCCTCCCCTTTCTGCATGCATGCCACTCCCCAAGTCCACTGATAGGGGAGGTTCTCCTCTCCTTTCTGATCTTAGTCTATCAGTTCTCATCAAAAGTGGCTGCATTGTCCTCTACTGTGGCCTGGTAAGGCTGCTCCCCCCCCCAGGGGGAAGTGATCAAAGAGCAGGCCAATCAGATTATGTCAGAGGCAGTCCCTCTTCCCATTACTATGTAACCCACTTGGACACTGAACTGCCATGGGCTACACCTGTGCAGGGGTTCCAGGTCATCTCCACAAATAGCCAGAAGAAAACAGGAAACCACCTTGAAACCTGCCACAGAGGGCCTCTGAAAGCTTCTGCAGTATAGACTGTCAAAGCAGATGCTGAGCCTGATGGCCAACTGATGGGCAGAGTGAATGGAATTTTATGTAAGAAGTGGGAAATAGTAAGAGCTGGAGGGAACGGGAACTCCACAAGCAGAGCAACAGAACAAGATAATTTGAACACAGGGAACTTCCCAGAGACGCATACTCCAACCAAGGAACATTTTTATATCTCTCCATATTTTCTCCAGTTGTGGTATGTTTTCTTGCTTTGGGAGGTCGACTGCTTGTGTCCCTTCAGAGTGAAAGTTAGGAAAGAAATATTTAAACAATAGGCAATGCTGTGGCGTCTATGAAGACAGGTATGTACAGGCAATATCTCATTAATAATGGAGGAGCCCCAAGCCTGTTCTGGGACTGGTGTGGCTAGCATGGGTGGTTGAAGATGAAGAACAGTGCGGACAAGGCAGGGCTTTCTGCAGGACCCCACTGTATACATTCATGGATGAACTGTGCTCTTGACAGATCTGATTTCCTTCCTGCAGCCGTCAGGTCTATTATCCTGCCTCGGGCTTGAACCTGCAGCCACTGAATCTTGTATTTGCTCTGCCTCAGGCCTTAACCTGCTGCTCTCTCCTTCATCTTTATTTGTTTCTTCCTTGTGCCAGCTGTTTGTCTCATCTAGCACTATGAGGAGGCATTCCTCTATCTCCTTTTTTCTACTTCTGGTATTAAAAAACATCCCAGGAGCCCTCCTTTCACCTGTGTGTGCTTGAATCTGCCCCTGCAGCTGTCAAGATGAGTTTTCTTCAGGCACATGAATTCCAAAGCCAATTTCCATTTGTTCTGACAGAACAGACCCCATGACAAAAGCATCAGAAAGGCACACAGTTTCTCAAGCACACTTAAGAGAAAAATTAACAAACAGGAATGGTGATGCATCCACTACCTGTGACCAGGAAGTCAAAGGCCCTAGTAAAATCTCTTTTGAAGTAGAGGCTCAAAGCCCAGCTCCTTAGCGAGGCCAATAGATACTGCCCTGCCGACTTTCCATAGCTCCCACATATCTCATTGTGGAACTGTATGGAGACTCCCATATCTACTCACCACATGAGGTTATGAAACATTTTAAATGTAGCCAATCCACACTGAAAGGCACTGTAATTGCAAAATGCATACTAGGTTTCAAAGACTTAGCACAGAAAAAAATAATAAATGTGAAGTATTTCCTTGATAGCTTTTTATATAGATTACATGCAAAATGAAAACATTATGGATATATGGCTAAAATAGAATGTTATTTAAAATTAATGTCACCTGTTTCTTTTTACCCTTCTCGTTCAGCTAACAGAAACATTTAAATTGTACAGATTGAGCTGGGTATGGTGGCTATTGCACTTGGGAAGTGAAGGCAGAAGGATGGCTGAGAGTTCAAGGTCAGGCTGAACTAAATAAGTTCCAGGACAGCCTGGGTTACAGAGTAAAATCCCGTTTAAAAAAAAAAAGACAAAATTAGCTGTAGAAATCAGTAAGAGTAACATGGAGCTTTTGCTTCTCTCTTATACTGGAATATAGTTTAAAAACTTCTCGTCACGTTTTTACATTTACCTTAGTTTGTCTTTGATTTGTCTGTCTGGTTGCTCACTGGCTTTTTGGGCTTCCTTTGTTTTGTTTGTGACATATTTTAAATGATTTGGGTGACTAGAAGCAGAATTTTAATAAAATTTACACATGTGTTTATTTTTTCAAACAGAAATTTAGTTGGCATATGTTAAGAAGGCTGTTTTTCATTTTTACGTAGTGAATTGTCTTTAATAAAGGCTGGCTTCTCTCCTTTATATACTTTATATACTCTTTTTTATCCCATAAATTCAATCTGTCATAAGATTGGTTTAACATTTATGAAGTGGCCCTCATTTGTCTATGAACTTATAAAATAATCTCTTCCCCACCCTCAAGGAGAACATATTCCAAATGAACACAAACCGACAAAGCCAAACTCTTTTTACTGAATTTTAGTACAGCAAGCTCTGCTTGAGACAAGAGAGAGGTGTGCTATAGATTACTTTTTCATCATGTTTTGTATGTGTTTTTTAAGAGTGATTTTTCTAATAAAGTTTAACCAAAAGGAACAGAATGCCTTCACTGCAGAGCATAAAACCTTGCCTTTGGCATAAATCACAAATGAATGAGATCCTGAAAGAATTTTCCAGAACTGGAAAAACACTGACAGTAGCACTCATGTGCCAGATAGCCCCAGATTCTTTGCATATGAGAACTCAAAAGACACAGGGCTCCTGCCCAAGTGTTCTGTCCCCAGCTGGCTTGGAATGTCTGCCTCAGACTCTTCCTTCCCCGTCATGGCTCAGGTGACTCAGGACAGCTTAACTGTGTCTAGGGCACTTTAGGGCCACCTAAAACTTGAAGGACTAAGCCTCTCCACGATGCCAGCCTCACCTTGATTTTCGCCCACCACATCTTTTGCAGGAAATGAACACCAGCAGAACCATCCTCTTCAGTTCACCTGTTTTCCTTGTACTAACTGTTCCTAGGAAAACAGCTATAAGAAGGAATTGGTACAATGACATGCCTTAGGTAATACATGAGGCGTGGAGACTTTTTCGTGTATGCTTACTTTCTTTGCAGCAGTTTAACGAACACAACCCAAATTTTATCCCTTGTTCGTGGATTTCTAAAGACAACCCATTTGCATATCTGAAGAAGGAATGTGGCTTTTAATGAGCTTAATGGAAACCAGGAATGTATCATTTTCCTGATAAGTTGTCATTATGCACGTTCGTCTTCCTGACACCAGAATACAAGCATGTAAATCTAGGAACTGCTGGCTGTCACCAAAGACACTGAAGTGACATTCCCAGTTTGCAGCCTGTTCCCACACCAGATTTCTGTACTGCATTCCAATGTGATTTCATCTCCGCCCACCTTTGGATTTTTGTTCTTAAAAGCTAATTTCCAATGTCAGTCTATAATAGGTCTCGAAACTCTCAGCACAAAAGCTTATTATTTGGAGATTATACTCCCTGGTTGATCTGGACATTCTTTCCAAACAAGCTTCTGAAATACCTTGTGAAATCTTTAGTAATGTTCTTGGAACCTTCTGACATTATGCTTAATTAAGGTTTACATGTTAATACCGAACAATAAAATGAGGACGGCATAGTAACATTGAAAAAATAGAACCAAAGTAATTAGCAGCGATGATACTTGTTCACTGAATTGTATCATTGCACATGTGTCCTTGCCAATTTATAATTTTTTCAAGTTATTAATTACAGCTTCTGAGGCAGAATATTTAAGATACCTCAGGAACCCTCTCCTAAGCATTCCCAGATTTAATGAAAAGCTGGTGATTACTGCCTTAAATAGCAGCAGAGATACCTTCCAACATTAGAGGAATCGGCTCGTGCCTAATTTCTCTTATCTGTGAATAAGCAACTATTATTTCTCACACTTTTTCTGGAGTTCATTGCCAGTAATAGAGATTCACATTGTTTACGCGCTGCTTACAATGCAGATGGGACTTCCCTGTGTCTAGATTACTTTGCCTTCTTTGAAGAACAAAACAATACCGATAAGTTTTATGATTTTAAACTATTAGAATAAAATGCAGCAGATGCACTAAAAAAAAAATATAGGAAATTTGTTTTAAAATGTGCTCCTAAGTAGGGAGGGAAAGGGAAGGTATGTGCAAGACATAAAAATTACTTTACACATGTCCTTCAAAAAAGTTTAATACAGAGTCCGGTCACATGACTGCACATGAAATTCTCTAGGTCTCTGGCTGCCAGTAGCAATTATCTGTAAAAGAACATGTTTTCCCTGGTGATTCACTATCGGGAATTTTCAAGTATACCTAAGCATAGCCTTGAGCAAAACTCCTGCGGGGCATATTTGGAATATAGGATTTCATTTGGATGCAATATCAAGGCTTCCGTGCAAGACGTCTATCTATGTATTTTTACATCTGTTTTATCATATTGATGTGTTTATCTGTTGGCTTTAATGACATGATATAAGTATATATAAATGTAAATAGTAGTCCCACGTTTCCTCTCAACGTTTGTCACGAGGCATACAAATATATTTCCCTGGGTGTCCGCATGGTTTGATATTATAATGGTGCTTCCTGAGTTTTCATCATGACTTTGTGAGGGAAGGTGTTGAATATTTGCAGGCTGCTGAGGCACCTGGTCCCATTCTGTTCTATCAGGTCACACTACCACTAGTTTCCAGTGATCTGAGGTGGGGGGATCACAGCTGGTGTCATCCTTCGAGGCCACACCAAGCCTGTAACAGTTAATGATGAGTCATGTTTTAAAAAGCAGAGCATGAACTCAGACGATTCAAACACAGTACTGCCAAATAATAATTGCTTTCATGATCCTTAATAAGGAGTCAGAATATAACTTTCAAACCCTCAAAAGTTCAAATCCAACCCTGTTTCCCTGGGAATTTCAGATGTTGACTGTGCATACACTGGCTTGATGGAGAAACATTTACCAGAAATCTCTTTCACTGATTTATAGAAGTCAAGCCTCACCCATGCATATCAGATTCATGTGTCATGACCTCTATAAAAAGGCAGGCAAAAAAAGCAAAGCAAAGAAATCAATAGCAATGGCCGGTGCAGTTAAGAGCTTTTGAGCAATGCATACCAAGTCCTTCCCCTCCCAGGAACTGAAGTGGCTCAAACAAAATATTTCACTTTTATACTTGCTTTCTCCAAGAGAATTGGCGGCTTTCTCTTTCAAATCTTGCCAGTTGTCTCAGTACCTCAAGATCCATAAGCAATGTGTCCTAGATGGGTAAGCCATTTGCTTTGTGAATGAATCACCTAAGACTAGCTCAAGTGAGCAGAGCAAGGAGCACAGTATCTCTATAATATTTGGTACTGGGACAAGCACCCACCCAGCATAGTTGATGGGATATTTAAGATGGATCTGTCTTATCTATCATCCGACCTGGACTCTTGAGAAGTTAATAAAGGGCAAGAGTCTAGCAGGCCTTATTTACTGGCGGCCTGGATTTTAACAAATGAAAATCACTGAAGGGCTCATGGTGATTCTTCTTCCAAGTACATCAAGAACCCAAGTGTTCCCTTGAACTCCACATTAGCTGAGGAGACCTGGCTGGCATCACCTAGTACCCTAATATGTGAGGTTTGGTGTTTGCAAAGGCCTTGTGAACCATATAGGACTTTTATAGAGCCAGGTATAGTTTTATTACTGCAAAGTACAATGCCATTAGAGTCATGATGGATACAGTGATTTGCAGGCTATTGTAGTTTGGGTGATCTAGGAACAGTTTTAACTCCTGTGGTCACAAAATGTAAGCAGAGTTGAAAAAGTCAAAATCTTTATTTTCGCTCTTTGTCGTAACTCTACCAGAATCATGAATGCCTTTCCGCCTCCTTCCTGGATCTCTCCAAATAGATCCCATTTATCTGATTGGATTTCTGTCCCATCTTTCTACATATTACAGCTAATTAGTACCCCCTGATGAGAAGCAGCCCACTGATGGAGAAAGCAGTTAGATAAGATCTGCATTAACAAATGTAGTTCATTTAATATCATTTGTGCTGCTGCATTATTAATAATACATAATTATCCTGTGCAGGCTGGAAGGGGAAAAGAAACCTCTTCTCTAATTTCTTGGCCTTTACAGAGAAACAGTGTATGAGAGAGAATAAAACAGTGTTGGGCTATCCATTGCCATCCATCATAGAGCTTCCTGTGTCAAGCTATTTTATTAACTTTGGGGATAGCTAGAATTTCTAGATTTCAACAGTTACATACTATGCGGAGACAACCATTTTGTGAAGGCTTTTTCAACCATTTTTGAAAAGGCCAACTTCTCATTTCAGAATGCTTTTAAGGAAGCCCAGCCAATGGCTGTCGGCAAGCTAAGGCTTGGGTTTTTTTCTTCAGGGTGTTATTGAAAAGACTCACTGCTATGGGTAACAAATGGTCCTGGGCTTGACAACTAATGCTCACGAATTTTGATGCAACACAAGGTATGGACCTGTCATTATTTTCGCGTCCTCCAGAATGTGACTAGAAAGGGTCCTGGCACACAGCCTGCATCGTAATGATATGACAGGCACAGTGAAGGCTTAGAAAGACTGGCCAGTCTTGATGGAGCACCTACTCAGTGCCAAGTCTTATGTTAAATGCCTTACATGTATTCATTCGCTGGAGCTTTCTATGCTGGAAGTTACTATTTTTATGCTAGAGGTCATCCAAATCTGGCAACACCTCACAGACTGTCATGAAAGAAAAATCTCCTGAAAATAGGCCATGCTCCTTGCATTTTTCTCTACTGGCCCTCGCCTTAGCAATGCCAAGCCTCCTGAACATCATTTGCCAGGAAGGGCAGTACAAATGCGTGCAGAGACACTGGAAATGTGTCTGCTCGCGTAGACGAGGCAGGCTTGCATGCAGGCTTAGGCAGTAAGATCAGGACACTGTGGGTCTCCAGATCCAAGGTCTGGTACCCATAGGACAGAGGAAGTCAAGCAAAGAACAGGAGAGGCACTGAACACTTGAGAATGCATTTTTTTTCTCCAATTAACAGCAGATATGAGCTATTGGTTTTCAGTCATCAACCCATTCGTTCATTTATTCAGCAAATACTTGCTGAGAGTTTGAAAAAAGAAAGGAAGAACTTGAAAGAGGTATTCAAAAATATAAATGAGGAACAAGGACGTTTTCACTGTCGTCAGAGAGTAAAGACGGATATAAAAATATATTATTACAATTGGATACTTTGCAGGGACAATGTGGGTACAAAGGAAGGAATGTTCAGCTCTGGACAAGTGGGTCAGAAAAGGGTCAACCAAGAGAGTGTGAGTGCAAGTCGAGGCCTACAAAATGAGGACCCTTTGTCCAAGGATATGAGCAGGAATGTATTTTCTCCTTTCTAGTATTATTGTCACTATTTTACACAATAAACCACAAGGTTCGCCCCACCTGATAGTTGAGTATTTGAAAATTCTGTTTGTCAGCAGATGACATCTTTTTCTCTAGGTCACCAGTGGTAACACCTCTTTATCTCTCAGAGACAGTTTGTAAGCCAGAGACTAGGGGGATAGTTAGGATACAGGCCAGCATTCAGCATGAGAGAAAAGAAAGGTATCGTACAGATTCATAAAAGAACTTACACATAACTATAATAATGTTAGCACAGACCTTTGTCTGTACTGGAGTTTCTTCCCATCTGGTTCACAGTATATCACAGTTTTGAAATATAAATGATTGCGGGATTTTTCTCTCAATGATTTTCAGTGTTTATAAGATACGGAACAAAATGAAAATTCACTGAAATTTAAGACATCTGTACTGTCATAGCAATTAGCTCACATCTTAGTGCAAAGGAAGTTACTCTATCCATCTGCAATATCCTGTGTCATCCAACTCCCTTTCTTAAAAAAAAACAACAAAAAAATGTAGCTAGCTCCCTATGTCAAACCCAAGGCACTGCTGTGATCCCCTTTGGGTATTGCAAAAGGACAGCCACGTGTGGTAGGGACTGCCAAGTGTTCTCCAGGATGCATTCTTTCTTCCTTCTCAGCAGACAGCTAGACTGTTTCCCACTCTTCCTTGAAGTCAGACAGGCATGTGCCTGAATATGTGAGCAGCCAGCAACCATGTGACTTGCCAGCCCCAGGCTCAGTCTAAAACTCCACTTCTGAGTCTGATCCCTTGTTCAGAGAGCAAACAAAGAACTCCAAGGCCCTGCGCTGTAGCAGAGACTCATCTCAGAAAAGAATTCCAACAAGGCACCAACCTGAGAATGTTTTCTTATTGTTAGCACTTTCCCAGATCAAAAGTTTCTGGGGTAAAATGTTATCCATCTTTGTTCTGGCCATTGGTTTATCATAAAACACAAACATTTATTGAGACTACCGAAATACGTTTTATGAGAAGGGCTAGCCCGAAGAAGATATCACACAGAAGCTGCAACTGTGTAGTTTGGTGAGGTGCCCTGGAACCGCACTGCAGGGGCAAGTGGGGTCCTTAAACACCTCCCTTGGGCAAGGTGGGAGACGGAGCCAGAATCCACTCCCCGGTGCAGTGGGAGGCAGTGCTGACCACTGTTCAGATGTGGACAGCACCACAGCACTGTTGTGCAAGGCAGGTGACCAGCGCTCTCTCTTCAACTGCCCCTTCCTGCTCCAACCGCCCCTCCTCCTACAATCCGTCCTGGCTGTCCTGTTCTATGCTTCCCATGAATCCTGCATTTTTTTTTTCTCCACACAACTTAACAAAGTTAAAACAGTGTGGATCGAACTGTTGTCTTTGTTCCCGCACCAAGCCTTCCTGAGGACAAAGTCTTCCCAAAAAAGGGAATGCCTTTTCCACCATTACGCCACTGGGTCTAGAATTGTGTCAGGTGTCTGGTGGCAACTTACCAAGTCCTGCTTTACCAAGGAACTCTCATTTTTGCTATGCATTCCAGCTTAGTCTTTTATTCTCCCAACAGTCAGGAGATTATGAAGATAGGAGGTGACAATCAATGACCTGTAACCTTTCTAATTAGAAGAGATTATGATTTTTAAATCCTCATTCCCAGTAAACAGCCGCTCATACACCCCAGAAAACAAATATATGCACAAGAAATGCCGCTGCCATAGATATCCTAGAAACAGTTCACCAGACATCCCCAGAGGCCCCGGCACTGTCGCCCGGACACCAGACACGTGGATTCAAAGACAGAAAACAGACACAAACACCCAGAGCATGACTATCCTCTGAAGAGAAACTCCTTCCCTGCACCAACTAACACAATCTCAGACAAGCACTCGCACATATGGGAAAGTCACTAGCACCTGTCACTTGGGTGACATTTATTCTATGCTTTCCTACCCAATAAAATAGGAATGCATTAATCCAAAATTAAAATAACATTCTCACCTCTATTATCTATTCTGTTTGGATCTACTTTCATCAAATCAGTGTCCTCTGTAAAAAGTACATGGAGCACAAAAGGGAACAAATGCTTCTCCCAAAGTCTTCCATTATTCTGCCATTTACATTGCAAATGTTATCAAAAATGCAAATATATGTGACATCTCTAATTGTTTCTCCAGCTTATGCTACGCTAAACATGGGCTTGGTTAAATCACATTTCCCAGAATAAAAGAGCTGGAGGCATTGTTGTTGCTTTCTGTATTTAAAGATGCTTAGCAAAAACTACAGTAATATTGTCTTTGAAAGTCACTCATCCAGGCTAACATATTCTGCACTGAAGGAATAAGATATTTGGGATTAGAGAATATGATAGACAATGTCCCAAGCCAGTCACCCAGATATGTAAGAGTTACATGCAACTGTGTCAGAGCAGGGAGGAAATGGGAAAATAGTCAGGAACAACAGTAATACACAAGTCACAGTGAGCTTCCCCAGGATGACACCCACTCCTCGGCCCATCTGGAAGTTTACAGACATGGTCTCCTCACCTCTGAGTAGCAGTCATTGCTCCCCTCTGCTTCCGATTGGCCACCCTCTGCCAAGTCCACAGACAGAATGACATTTAGCCCAGAACAGCCAATTACCTTAGGATGCTGAGGAGGCCCCTGGCAGCAGGAGCGAGGCCGGCAGCCAACTCTACCTAGGCCTTTGCCCCAGACGTGCCTCCTGCTTCTCTTGCAATGAGTGTCCTCCATGCTAGGATAAGGGCCACAGCCAATCTGAGCAAGACATGAAGCTAATCGCACCATTTTCTGTTCACCGTTAGTAAAACAAAACACGCCCCTACACGTCCACTTTTTCACGCGGAAAGACCAACCTGCATGGGCATTTGGGACAGCATTCAAGCATGTGCCATGCAGGAGGCAGATGGCAGCCCTACGTTTTTGACAATGTAGTATTAACTATATGAAATACTATATTTCTTTTGAGTACTGCTCTCCCTATCTTCAGTCTTCTCACACTAATGCCCAGCAACCTGGGCTGCCTAGCATGTTCCCTCCCAAGGACTTGCGAAAACAAATGCGAACAGCCATGGTCATGATAAGATGAATTTACCCAAAGCACCAGCTCTTTGTAGACATACTTTCAATGAGAATCTAACAAAAACTATAGGCTCTCTTCTCAGATTAAAAAGAAAAAAAATGCACTCATTAGCACACCAACATGTGTTACGGAATTTCAGCACTATTTTTATTCTTTGTAGACCATTCACTAGATTCCAGAATACAAGTCCCTGGAGTTTCTGCCACTTGCTTGCATAGTGATGGTGGAAATTCTGTCACATAAAAAGAACATGGGTCTTGAGGTCAGAGTTCTAGACTTATTGCCTGCTGACTCTGTGAAGGTAATTTGCCAGGTTTCTCTGATACATTCATCCCTTCATTATGCAAAGGAAGACAGTGATATTCACACTATGTACCAGATGCTAGGAGGCATGTCTGTCTTAACCCTTCATCTGACTACCCCATAGGCTCTCTGAGATGTAAGAGAGGCTCAATGAATAGTTCCCAATGATGAAATACCTGTATATTTCCTGCTGTAGTATCAGATGCTCACTTAACATTTTTTACATTCTTATTTCTTTATCACAGTAGTAGGAAATAAATCCTGATGCTCACACATTTCAACCTCTCCTTGAAAGTTGTTCTAGGCCACTTTTATTTTTATTTTTATTTTTACATTAGTGAGTAGAAATAAGACCTCTGAAGGTTTTCTCTACTTTATTATATACATGTTATATTCTGAAAATTAAAAGTCCCGGTAGGCTCACGTGTTCTAATGGTTGACTGGTTCAGCTAGTTGCACTATTAGGGAAGTTTGTGAAACATTTAGGAAGTCATGTTTTGCTGGAGGAAGTAAGTCGCTGGGGTAAGACCTTGAGATTTTATGGCCTGGCACCACTTACTGTTTGTTTTTTGTTTTGTTTTGTTTTTTCTCCTGCTTCCTAAGTGTGGATGCAATGTGACCAGCCCCCCACCTGCTCTTGCCCCCCACCTGCTCCAGCCCCCCACCTGCTCCAGTCACCACCTGCTCCAGCCCCTCACCTGCTCCAGCCCCTCACCTGCTCCAGCCCCTCACCTGCTCCAGCACCCCACCTGCTCCAGCCCCTCACCTGCTCCAGCCCCTCACCTGCTCCAGCCCCCCACCTGCTCCAGCCCCTCACCTGCTCCAGCCCCCCACCTGCTCCAGCCCCCCACCTGCTCCAGCCCCCCACCTGCTCCAGCCCCCCACCTGCTCCAGCCCCCCACCTGCTCCAGCCCCTCACCTGCTCCAGCCCCTCACCTGCTCCAGCCCCCCA
>NW_026592548.1:13648684-13666014 GCF_907164565.1 Psammomys obesus
CCAGCCCCTCACCTGCTCCAGCCCTCACTCTGCTCCAGCACCCCACCTGCTCCAATCCCCCACCTGCTCTAGCCCCCACCTATTCCAGCCCCCCACCTGCTCTTGCCACTCACCTTTTCCAGCCCCCCACCTGCTCCAGCCCCCACTTGCTCCAGCCCCCACCTGCTCCAGCCCCCACCTGCTCTTGCCACTTACCTGCTCCAGCCCCCCACCTGCTCCAGCCCCCACCTGCTCCAGCCCCCACCTGCTCCAGTCACCATGCTGTCTGCATCTGTTGCCATGGCTTCCTTGTCATGATGACTACATTCCAGGAAACATAAACCAAGATTAGTCCTTTTCCCTTAAGTTGCTTTTGTCAGGGTATTTGATTACAGCTGAGAGAAAGCAATCAATATAACAGAATTACATAAGGCCATTTTCATGCACGTATATATAATGTAACTGAGCATACTCCATTCAAGACACCACTATTCCCTCCTCTCCCATCTCCTTTCGCCTTTATTTCCTTGGGGGCTCACCTTTACTTGCACACTCTCTCTATTTAGATGGCACCATTATCATTGGCAGTACAGGGACAGTGCTAGCAATACTTAAAGAAGAAAAATCAGAAAGACTGTAAGACCAGGAAATAGGGGAAAGGGTTGCAAAATACCACCTCTTTGGCATGGCACAGCCGTGAGCAATCATAAATTCACAGTGGCTAAGCCCCTGGGAGCCCTAGGCCTACATAGGCCAGGCCTACCCAACAGTCAACTGTAGACGGTCAAGGATCTCGTGGGCACCTTACCATCTACGACTGCACAATTGCTGAGTTAAAAGACTCTAGGAACAAGTGAGGAATAACAGCTAGTTGTGTACTCACTTATGAGCCCTCCAGGCTCTAACGATTAGTTCCAAACCTTCTGGTCATAGAGCAGGCACCACGTAAAACCGGTGGGGCACAAAACAAAACCCAAAATCCTGAATACGGGAGAAAAGCTACAATGAATAAAGGGGTAACAGAGGTTAGAGGAAGATAAAAGAGGGTGGTAGGGACAGAATAACCAGAAAGCATTATACACATGTATGAAATTGTCAAAGAACAAATTTTATTAATGATAAATGCTTAAATATATAAATTTTTAGTCTCGGTATGTCCGGTTGTCTCATAAGTTCCCCTCAATGAATCAATGCTGTTTATCCACTTTGTGGATCATCATTCTGCATCATTTCAAAGCTGAGCTCTGTTTCAAGTTGACAGGCTGGAAATAGACTTGAGAATCAAATTTCTGTGGGTAGATAAAAGAATTATAATGTTATTAAGTTTCCATTAACAAACAAACAGACTCAGACATAAGGCACTAGATAACAGTTTTTTGAGGGGAGGGGGAGGAGAGGAGCCTGCTTTCCAGAAATATAGAAGAGGAAAGGTTGTCCCATCTGGTATCTGCAGAAGAGCAAGGCAGGAGACAGTATGAAAAGCAGTCCTGATTAAAATGGGACTGGAGGCTGACATCTGGAAGGGGAATGGCACAATAGTAGATGGTGCCGGGCTGAAGACTCCCAGAAATGTAGCTTTTACCCTTCTCAAGGACTGTCACAGGCAACACTCTGGACAGCCTGGGCATGGATGAGCAAAGGGAGACAGCAGCCCTGCTGGGGTCACTCAGCTGGTAGATGGCAAAATTGGTTTTCAAAGCTACACAGCTGAACTGTCCATGTAGTTCGGCATCTTGCTGTCTTCTCGGTAGGCATTCCGTAAGAGGTCCACAAGGGCCCTGTCCCCAGAGGCTACAGCCTAGATCTCCAGAGCATCAGAGCCCGTCCTTGGAGGATCTACAAGGCCAAGGTGGTAAATGTGTTCATGCCCACAAAGGAAACAACTGAGCTCTCTAATGGTCTTAACTGTACGAGAGAGCAAATGCTGACTTGCATCTGCCAAAACCTGCAGCCTGGACAGTAGCAGAGGCTGTGACCAGAGTAGTCCTATGCATCTACTGAAATGCAGTAAAGACTAGTGCAAATTTCATCCTAAGATTAGCAGCATCAACCCCAAGTTTCTAACCTAACTGCCTAAACTATTTCTAAGGTTGTCACGTGCCGTTTTGAAGAAAGTCCCAAACCCAGATTCATCTCCTTTAAGAAGAATCCAAATAAAAGTTTCAACCAAATGTATGAAAAAGTGAAATGTTGGAAAGTTTAAAATAAAGTTTCTTTGGCGGGGGAGGGGGCGGCTGGCAGGATGGGTCGGTCAGTAAATGGCTTGCTGTGCAAATATGAAGACCTAAGACTGATTCCTTTCAACCCACATGAAAAGCCAGGAGCGCTGGTGTGCATCCATAATCCCAGCACTGCTGAGCCAGAGACAGATCCCTGAAGCTCTCTGGCAAGCCCGCTTAACTGTATTAGAGAGCACCAAGCCAGTAAGAGACTCTATCTCAAAATAATAGGGATGGCTCCAAAGGAAGGACAACTGATGTCACTCATATGAACAGAAGATAAAATAAAGTTATTTTTACCTACAACACATTACGGTGGGTATCTCACGAGGAAGAGTAGATCTCTTCTTGCAAAAGAAAAAAAAAATTACCCAGTCTTTGAACATTTGAGTCGTGTGATATATATGTGAGCTTAAACTCCAAAGGACCCTGAGAGCTTGTCTAATGAAACACCTGCAGTATATTTATTAGCAATTAAGATGAGGAAATGGACAACATACTGATCAAATTTGTGGTTGATGCAAAGCTGAGTGTTATAGTAAACACATTAGGTGATGGAATTAGGCTCTGAAAAGGCAGCCACGGGACAGCCAGGGAGTCACATCCAGCCAGAGAAAATTTAATGCACAAAGAGCCAACTGCACAGTGGCTGAATGAGGCTATACAAATATTGGCAAGTTTGCTCCATGGAAAGTGGATTAGATTATGGAGCTGAAGGACTGGAGTGTAGTAAACATTTCTTGAACCCTAACTGCGTCCAGACACAGAAACCATCTCATTTATCCCTAAGAAATGAAGAGTACTGTTTGTATTCCATCAGATCTTAATGGGGGTTGGTTGAAGACCCAAGGTCACACGACTAGTAAGTGGCAGAGCCAGGTTTCAAACGCATGTCTGTCAGACTTCAAAGCTCCACTTCCTTGTGTCATACTAAATTGCCTGCTTGACATAAGGTGGTCTGCTTTGTCAGGATCTTTCTCTGAACCTTTAATCACCTCTTGGTATTTGTGAAGGAAGCGTAGCCCACCTCAATACAGCAGAGACTTGGAATATCGTATATCAACCTCAAGATGCTCCACTAATTCTGGGGTTTTATGATAATTGCTTATGGAGTTTACAGAAGCTTCCTTGCAGGAGAAAATGATCCAAATCACAAGGCCCTGTAACAATCCACTAGTCCCTACAGGTCAGAGGGCTGATGGAGGCCCAGCTGCAATCAGTTCCGGCTTGGTCTCGGCCTGGCACAACTTTCATTCTCACTCTAGTTCATGAGTTCATGGAGTAGCTGCTACATACATACCCTACTCTCAGAGGAAGGCAAGAAGTCCAGAAACACACTCCCAGCCTTGGTTCAGAATGCTGCAGCCCTGAGCTGCCTGATTCTCCCCCCCTTGGCTTTGCATCATGCAGTAGCTTGCTTATGAATGCAGCAATGCTGACTTTTTTTTCTACAGAAGAAAGACAGTTCTGAAACTTTCCCTCTGCTCCATGAATGTTCACTCTACTGTCAGTTTCATTCCATTAGATGATTTGTTTGTTTGACTTTCACAGTTGATCTTAACCAAAAGGCCAAAAGCAATTGTTTTCCTCCCAATGAAACAAGCAGAAACAATAGAGGCTACCCACCAACCTGAAAGAAGGAGTGAAAACAATGAAGCCTTGCCAATCCATTTGTAATAGATACCAGGAATCAAGAAAAGGGGTCTAAATAATGAGATGGTTGAATCTTCAGCAATGGATGCTCATTGTTTATTTCTTTAAACTTGGGATGTTACCCTTCATTTTCACACTTCAGGGCACACTTAGAAGCAGTGTTCAAAAACACCTGAAAAAAACGTGTTATCTGTTTATTTCAGGGGAGACATACTTCACCTTATTTATTTGTTTGTTTATTTATTTATTTATTTATTTATTTATTTATTTATTTATTTATTTATTTGATGTATGCAGCTGGGCCCAACACAAGCCCCTGGGCATGCTTACATCAATTAAAACCACAGATAGAAGCAGAATGCTGAATACAAACAAAATCAACAATTAATGGACTATCCCAACTGTAAAGTGCTTTGACAGAACCTTCAAATCATTCTTCCCTAGGAACTCCCTTGGGCAGAGGGCTGGGTTAACAGATGGTTAAGCAATGTTCAGAGAGGAGAACACAGCACTAGTACTGTGGTTGGAGAATAGAGGAAAGTGTGCAAAGGCCACTGAATAATTTATCAATAAAGCCATAGGTTGAAGGTATGAACTTAGTCCTCTGGTTGGATGTAGCGGCGGGAGAGGGAAGAGAAACACAAAATTCCAATGGTGGAGCAAAGAGTGGCTGAGGACAGTAAAGGCAGGTAGGACATTATGGAAAGTTATGTATGGTGTAATGCTCCATCCTGTGGATGGGCTGGGAGTCTGGCCAAAGAGAGTGATCTGGTATACATTATTCTTTCATTACAGGCACAATAAAGTTCTTGGACCAGCCATAGACTGGCTGGCTTTGAATTGCATGCCACATACTAGAAAACTCAGGAAGCTGCCATAGACTGGTATAATATATTTACATGAGAGTTGGGATACACGAGTTAATATTAATCCTTGACTTGCATATGAGTGCAAATACTAATCCTTGACTGGTAATACGTGATTTTGAAAATTCCAGCTACCTTTGCTTGCTGTTTAGGTATCAGACACTTACAGTACATGCAGACATCTTAGCAACTGGTCAGTGGATACGCATGTTTACCCCATGTGAACACTACCAAAGTCAAGATGCAAGACAAAACCTCCCTAACGCCCTTTCAGATTCAACATTTTACCCCAGAGATGATGGGTATTTTTATTTCTGTCACAATACGTTATTTTGGCCTCTTCTTGAACTGCATTTAACGACATCCAGCAACTACTCTCTCAACATCTGGATTGTTTTCAGCTGGCATTTTATCTGTGCTGCTCACTCACATTTTTGCAGATAGCAACAGTTTATATTTTCATTTCTGCACAGTGATCCAGTGTGTCTGTACACAGCAGTTTGTCCACTCAGTCGTTGAAGACTGTGGACTGTTTCCTGCTTTTGAGTCATAACTTTATTAGCATATATTAATGACAATGTCATGAGAATTGTCATGAGATTGTCATATGTACTCAATAAATGATGGACATGCTAGTGAACCACCATTGATTAATTAGCCGCACTCTCTCTTGTCCCTGCCGTCCTTTCCAAAATTCCTTTTACATTTTCATATGTCACACACACGCACACATTTTAAATCTAGATTGTGAAATCTAGAGAAAGCATAATATTTGTCTAATTCTGGCATCTTTCATGTAATATAATAATCTCCAGTGCCATCCATTTTTCTAAAAAAGATGTAATTTTATTCTTTTGGACTAAATAAAACTCAATTGTGTACGTGTGTGTGTGCAAATGCATTATTAATGTCAGTAATTATGCAATTGGTATATGCCATATGCATGTATGTAGACATTACATGGTCTTTATATACGTGTATATGTATGCATGTGAGTGTATATGTATCACATTTTCTTCATCCATTCGTCTGCTGCAGGTTATCCAGGCTGATTCCAGAACCTGGCTATCAGGAATAGTATCACGGAACAAGGATGCACAGGCGTCTGCTACAGACTCACTTAGCTTTCTCCAGGTCCAAGAGGGTCCGTAGGTCTTGTCTAGCCTCTTGAGAAACCTCCATAATAATTGCTATTTATATCCCACCAACAATAATATGTAAGAGTTCCCTCTTCTATAGTCTTTCTTCTTTCTTTCTCTCTCTCTGTGTCAATGAATAGAAATATTCATTGTTAAATAGTCATAGTTAAATATTGGTTTGCAATATTTAACTTGGGATATAATTGTCCAATAAAAAATAGTAGTGCACTTGAAAAGAGTTTTTAGATTTTTACTTTATGAATATGGGTGCTTTCCTTGTGTGTATAGGTGCTCACCATGTGCGCCTGCAGAGGTTACCAGGGCAGCCGATGTCCTGGAACTGGAGTTACATATGGTTGTCAGCCAACTCGTGAGTGTTGGGACCTGAACCTGTGTAGAAGTGGCCAAAGAGCCACCTTTCCAGCCCCCAGATAATAGCACATTTGACTTCAACATCTATTGCCAAACACTTTTTCTAAGTAACGATAGCAATTATTACTCCCGTGAGAAACAGAATTCTTCTAACCATGTTGTATTCTTGTCAACACATGATTTGTTTAATGTAGCGACTGCAGTCTGTTGAACATCTCTGTGTGCTTATGATTCTACTTTGTAGATGATTTTGTCACATATCACCCCATTGGTCTTTCTGCTTTTCTCTTTTGCTGTGTGCTTATTGAAGTATTTTACTAATTATATTTTTGGTTTAGATATCCTTTTGTAATGAATTTTTTGAGTTTATAGTATGTTATATTTATGTATGGCTCAGCATATATATTGCCAATTCATTCTTGTGTCTTTTTGTTTTATTGTCTTAATGTTTTGGTTTTTAAATTTTCTTTAAAGTATGATATAGTTTGTCAATCCTCATGATTTTCATTAATGCAATTTGTTTCCTTTTTAAACAAACCACAACCTTTCCTAAGGTTGTGACATGCAGTTGTGTTTTCTTATAGACATAGTTTATATGTAGGTCTACCCATCTCAAATCAGTTTTCATGTTTATATCATATTATGCTCATTACTGAAAAGACTATCCCAAGCGCATACTAATCTGCAGTGGCCCCTTGTTATTGAGTATGTGAAGATTTCACACACACATACATATATATATCAAACATATATTATAAACATACATATAAATATATAATACATGAATTGTTTTCTAGATTTTTTTAATCCAGTTTTTGTTGGTACACCTATTGTGATAGTCTAATATGATCTGTTGGTATACATATTCAGCATATTCTAATTTGATGAGTTATAAGGGTACTTTCGACATTTTATTTATTTATTTTTATTTTATGGGCATTGGCGTTTGGACTACATGCATGTCTGTGAGATGGCATCGGATCCCTTGGAGCTTGAGTTGTCAGCTGTTGTGAGCTGTCACGCAGTTGCTGGGAAATTAGCTTGTGTCTTCCGGGAGAGCCACCAGTGCTCCTAACCACTGAGTTCTCTCTACAGCCCTGATTCGGGTTTTCATTGTTTTTCTTTCCTTTCTTTTTAACACTCCATCTTACTGGGTTCCCAAATGCAATCTCTGAGGTTTAGTTTTCTCTTCCATGACATTATATTTTTTTTTCTTTTTATAATTTGTTATTTGGTTTTTTATATTATTTTTTTTATTAATTACACTTTATTCATTTTGTATCGCCCCATAAGCCCCTCCCTCCTCCCCTCTCGATCCCACCCTCCCTCCCCTTTCTGCATGCATGCCACTCCCCAAGTCCACTGATAGGGGAGGTTCTCCTCTTCTTTCTGATCTTAGTTTATCAATTCTCATCAAAAGTGGCTGCATTGTCCTCTACTGTGGCCTGATAAGGCTGCTCCCCCCTCAGGGGGAAGTGATCAAAGAGCAGGCCAATCAGATTATGTCAGAGGCAGTCCCTCTTCCCATTACTATGTAACCCACTTGGACACTGAACTGCCATGGGCTACACCTGTGCAGGGGTTCCAGGTCATCTCCACGAATAGTCCTTCGTTGGAGTATGAGTCTCTGGGAAGTTCCCTGTGTTCAAATTATCTTGTTCTGTTGCTCTCCTTGTGGAGTTCCCGTCCCCTCCAGCTCTTACTATTTCCCACTTCTTACATAGAATTCCATTCACTCTGCCCATCAGTTGGCCATCAGGCTCAGCATCTGCTTTGACAGTCTATACTGCAGAAGCTTTCAGAGGCCCTCTCTGGCAGGTTTCAAGGTTGTTTCCTGTTTTCTTGGCTTTCAGAGGCCCTCTGTAGCAGGTTCCGAGGTTGTTTCCTATTTTCATTTTCTTCTGATGTCCATCCTCTTTGCCTTTCAGGATGGGGATTGAACATTTTAGTTAGGGTCCTCTCTTTTGCTTAGTTTGTTTAGATCTACAGATTTTAGTGGGTTTATTCTATGTTGTATGTTTATATGAGTGAGTATATACCATGCGTGTCTTTTTGCTTCTGGGACAACTCACTCAGGGTGATCCTTTCCAGGTCCCACCATTTACCTGCAAATTTCATGATTTCCTTATTTTTCATTGCTGAGTAATGCTCCATTGTATAGATGTACCACAGTTTCTGCATCCATTCTTCAGTTGAGGGGCATTTGGGTTGTTTCCAGCTTCTGGCTATTACAAATAAAGCTGCTACAAACATGGTTGAGCAAATGTCCTTTTTGTGTACTTGCTCCTCTTTTGGGTATATGCCTAGGAGTGGTATGGCTGGATCTTGAGGAAACGCTATTCCTAGTTGTCTGAGAAAGCGCCAGATTGATTTCCAGAGTGGTTGTACCAGTTTACATTCCCACCAGCAGTGGAGAAGGGTTCCCCTTTCTCCACAACCTCTCCAGCATGTGTTGTCCCTTGAGTTTTTCATCTTGGCCATTCTGAAGGGTGTAAGGTGAAATCTCAGGGTTGTTTTGATTTGCATTTCCCTAATGGCTAATGAGGTTGAGCATTTCTTTAAGTGCTTCTCTGCCATTCAATATTCCTCTACAGAGAATTCTCTCTTTAGCTCTGTTCCCCATTTTTTAAGTGGATTACTTGGTTTATTGATTTTCAGCTTGTTTAGTTCTTTATATATATTGGATATGAGTCCTCTGTCAGATAAAGGGTTGGTGATGATTCTTTCCCAATCTGTAGGCAGTCGCTTTGTTTTGATGACGGTGTCCTTTGCTTTACAGAAGTTTTTCAGTTTCATGAGGTCCCATTTATTGATTGTTGCTCTTAGAGCCTGTGCTGTTGGTGTTCTGTTCAGGAAGTTTTCTCCTGTACCAATGAGTTCTAGGGTATTCCCCACTTTTTTTCTAGCCGATTTAATGTGTCTGGTTTTATGTTGAGGTCTTTGATCCACTTGGACTTCAGTTTTGTGCAGGGTGATAAGTATGGATCTATTTTCATTTTTCTACATGTAGACATCCAGTTGGACCAGCACCATTTGTTGAAGATGCTATCTTTTTTCCATTGGTTTTGGCATCTTTGTCAAAAATCAGGTGTCCGTAAGTGTGTGGCTTTATTTCTGGGTCTTCTGTTCGATTCCATTGATCCACCATTCTGTTTCTATGCCAGTACCATGCAGTTTTTATAACTGTTGCTCTATAGTACAGCTTGAGATCAGGGATAGAGATACCTCCAGAAGATCTTTTATTGTAGAGGATTGTTTTAGCAATTCTCGGTTTCTTGTTATTCCATACGAAGTTGAGAATTTTTCTTTCCAGGTCTGTAAAGAATCGTGTTGGCAATTTGATGGGAATTGCATTAAATCTGTAGATTGCTTTTGGTAAGATGGCCATTTTTACTATGTTAATCCTGCCAAGCCATGAGCATGGGAGATCTTTCCATCTTCTCATATCTTCCTCTAATTCTTTCTTCAGAGACTTGAAATTTTTTTCATACAAGTCTTTGACTTCCTTGGTTAGGTTTACACCAAGGTACTTTATGTCATTTGTGGCTATTGTGAATGGTGTTGTTTCTCTAATTTCTTTCTCAGCCCTTTTGTCTTTTGTATACAGGAGTGCTACTGATTTTTTTGAGTTAATTTTGTATCCGGCCACTTTGCTGAAGGTGTTTATCAGCTGTAGGAGTTCCCTGGTAGAGTTTTTGGGGTCACTCATACATACTATCATATCATCTGCAAATAGTGATAATTTGACTTCTTCCTTTCCCATCTGTATCCCCTTGATCTCCTTCAACTGTCTTATTGCTCTAGCAAGGACTTCCAGCACTATGTTGAAGAGATATGGAGAGAGTAGGCAGCCTTGTCTTGTCCCTGATTTCAGTGGGATTGCTTTAAGTTTCTCTCCGTTCAGTTTGATGTTGGCTATAGGCTTGCTATAAATCGCCTTTACTATGTTTAGATATGTGCCTTGTATCCCTGATCTCTCCAGTACTTTAAACATGAATGGATGTTGGATTTTGTCAAATGCTTTTTCAGCATCTAGGGAGATTATCATGTGGTTTTTTTTCTTTCAGTTTGTTAATATGGTGGATCACATTGATGGATTTCCGTATATTGAACCACCCCTGCATACCTGGGATGAAGCCTACTTGGTCATAGTGGATAATATCTTTGATGTGTTCTTGGATTCGGTTTGCAAGTATTTTGTTAAGTATTTTTGCATCGATGTTCATAAGGGAGATTGGCCTGAAATTCTCTTTCTTTGTTGAGTCTTTGTGAGGTTTAGGTACCAAGGTGATTGTGGCTTCATAGAATGAGTTTGGTAATGTTCCTTCTGTTTCTATTTTGTGGAATAGTTTGAAGAGAATTGGAGTTAGCTCTTCTTTGAAGGTCTGGTAGAATTCTGCGCTGAAGCCATCTGGTCCTGGGCTTTTTTTGGATGGGAGACTTTTGATGACTGCTTCTATTTCTTTGGGGGATATAGGACTATTTAGTTGATTTACCTGGTCCTGATTCAGCTTTGGTGAGTCAAATCGATCAAGAAAATTGTCCATTTCATTTAGATTTTCAAATTTTGTGGCATATAGACTTTTGAAGTAAGTCCTAATGATTGTTTGGATTTCCTCAGTGTCTGTAGTTATGTCCCCCTTTTCATTTCTGATTTTGTTGATTTGGGTGGTGTCTCTCTGCCTTTTAGTTAGCTTGGCTAAGGGTTTGTCGATCTTGTTGATTTTCTCAAAGAACCAGCTCTTGGTTTCATTGATTCTTTGAATTTTTTTATTTGTTTCTAATTGATTGATTTCAGCCCTGAGTTTGATTATTTCCAGCCATCTACTCCTTTTTGGTGTGTCTGCTTCTTCTTTTTCTAGGGTTTTTAAGTGGGCCATTAAGTTGCTTGAATGAGCTGTCTCGAATTTCTTCTTGAAGGCACTTAATGCTATGAACTTTCCTCTTAGCACTGCTTTCATTGTGTCCCACAAGTTAGGGTATGTTGTGTCTTCATTTTCATTGAATTCTAGAAAGGCTTTAATTTCTTTCTTTATTTCTTCCCTGACCCAGCTGTCATTTAGTATCAAGTTGTTCAGTTTCCATGTGTGTGTAGGCTTTTTGCTATTTCTGTTGTTGTTGAAGTCCAGCTTTATTCCATGGTGATCAGACAAGATACAAGGGATTATTTCAGTCTTCTTGTATCTGTTGAGGCTTGCTTTGTGACCAACTATATGTTCTATTTTGGAGAAGGTTCCATGAGGGTCTGAGAAGAAGGTAAATTCTTTTGTGTTTGGGTGTAAAGTTCTGTAGATGTCTGTGAATCCATTTGATTCATGACCTCTGTCAGAGATATTGTTTCTTTGTTTAATTTCTGTTTTGTTGACCTGTCCTTTGTTGAGAGTGGGGTGTTGAAGTCTCCCACTATTAATGTGTGGGGATCTATATGTGGTTTAAATTTTATCAATGTTTCTTTTACAAATGTGGGTGCTCTTGTATTTGGGGCATAGATGTTCAGGATTGTGATGTCTTCCTGGTGGAATTTTCCCTTGATGAGTATGAAGTGTCTTTCCTCATCTCTTTTTATTAATTTTGGTTGAAAGTCTATTTTATCAGATATTAGAATGGCTACTCCTGCTTGTTTCTTGGGTCCATTTGCTTGGAAAGTCTTCTTCCAACCTTTTACCCTCAGGTAATGTCTATCTTTGTGTCTTAGGTGTGTTTCTTGTATGCAACAGATTGCTGGGTTTTGTTTACGTATCCATTCTGTTAATCTGTGTCTTTTTATACTGGAGAGTTGAGTCCATTGATGTTGACAGAAATTAATGACCAGTGGCTGTTAGATCCTTTGATTTTGATGTTGGCTGTGTTCATAAGGTTGTGTGCTTGGTTGCTTTTTGTTTTGCTGTAGTAAGGTTAATTATTTCCTGTGTTTTCTTGACAGAAGCTAATTTTCTTGGATTGTATTTTCCCTTCCAGTATCTTCTGTAATGCTGGATTTGTGTGTAGGTATTGTTGAAATTTGTTTTTGTCATTGAATATCTTGTTTTCTCCGTCTATGAGGACTGAGAGTTTTGCAGGTTATAGTAGCCTGGGTTGACATCTGTGTTCTCTTAGGGTCTGCATGATATCTGTCCAGGCCCTTCTGGCTTTCATAGTTTCTGTTGAAAAGTCAGGTGTGATTCTAATGGGTTTGCTGTTATATGTTACTTGGCCTTTTTCCCTTGCAGCTTTTAGTATTTTTTCTTTGTTCTGTATACTTACTGTTTTGATTATTATGTGGCGGGAGGATTTTCTTTTCTGGTCAAATTTGTTGGGTGTTCTGTAGGCCTCATGTATCCTTATTGGCTTCTCCTCTAACTTGGGGAAATTTTCTTCCATGATTTTGTTGAAAATATTTTCTGGGCCTTGGAGAAGGGAGTCTTTTTTTCCCTCTATTCCTATTATTCTTAGATTTTGTCTTCTCATATTGTCTTGGATTTCTTGGACGGTCTGTGTCAGGAATTTTTTGGATTTAACATTTTCTTTGACAGATACATCGATTTCTTCCATTGTATCTTCTACACCTGAGATTCTTTCTTCCATTTCTTGTATTCTGTTGGTTATGCTTACCTCTGTAGTTCCTGTTTTCTTCCCTAAATTTTTCCTCTCCATTATTTCCTCCATTTGTGTTTTCTTTAATTTTTCTAGTTCTATCTTCAGGTCTTGAGTTGTTTTGTTTACTTCCTTCACCTGTCTGCTTGTATTTTCCTCTTTTTCTTTTAGTTCCTTCAACTCTGTCTCTTTGATTTCTTTCAGTGATTTAATTATTTCTTCTCTGAAGGCCACAAGCTGTTTGGCTGCATCTTCCCGTATTTCTTCACGGATGGCCCTAATCTGCTTTTCTTTATCTTCCTCCATTTCTTTACGGATAGCCATGATCTGTTTGGTTTTATCTTCCTCTAATTCTTTACGTATTTTATTTGTTTCCTCTATTATCCTCTTCATCAACATAGATGTAAGGTCATCTTCTTGATTTTCTATTATGCTGCATTGTTCAGGGCTGTTCGCCTCTGGATGGCTGGGTTCTGGAGATGCCATATTGCTCTGTCTTTTGTTGGTTGAGCCTTTACGCTGACCTCTACCCATTGGGCTGATTTAGGTGTTGGCTGTTAGTTTCTATGCTTCCTGGAGTCCTGAGGTAGGGAGTATCCCCTTGGCCGGAAGATGATTTTTCCTGAAGGAGTCCTTCTCTGCTTTTTGGTTATGGTCATTGTATGGCCAGTGTTTCTCAGGAGTTGCCACTGCTCACCTCAGGTTTATAGCCCTGAGTAGTAGCTGTGGTCTATGTTAGGCAGGGGGGGAATCTCCTCTTACCCATAGAATTTCTCAAGACAGCTGCCCCACTGCTGGGTTTCTTGTTATAAATTTAGTGTGCTGCTGCTCACTAAATTTCCATGTACAGTCCTCTTGAAGAAACTGCTGATTCCTTAGCTGTGGGGTTTTCTCCCAACAGGGAAACTCAGTCTGTTATCCTGGGGCGCACAGTTCTGTCTGGGAAAGTGGGAGGTGCACTCAGCAAGTCTCTGGGCCAGAGGCTGATTGCTCTGCTCTGGACCTGGAAAATGTGCACCTAGGTTGAGTTGTCGCCTGGGGGCACTGTTCTGGTCTGGAGGCTGGGTGCCTCACTCTGGACCAGAAGCTGTGTGTCTCTGTCTGGGATGGCGGCTGCAGGCACTGCTCTGGTCCAGACGCTGTGGATGCAGCCCTCTTGAAGGACCAGGGATTCCCACAGTTTTGACAGCCTAGCTAGGAATAACTGGTTGATCCTTGGCACAGTATCTGAGGGCTGCTGTAATGGCTGTCTGGCTTTTGTAGGTCTGAGGATGCAGCTGTGTGTCCCAGTGCCCCAGGGGAACTCAACAATGGCAGCAGAGCCCAGCGCTCCTGCCTGCACTAGAGTCTGCATGAGTCCAGGAAGTGTTTTGGTGCTGGGTGTCCTAAGCGTTAGAGCTGCTGACCCCCTCCGCTGGGGGTTTCCTCCTGCCAGAGACACGCAGTCTGGTGCCCTAGTGCCCTGGTGCCCACAGTTCTATCTGAGGCAGCGAATCAGGCGCGCAGGCAGGGCTCCATGCAGGCGCCTTTGTCCCGGCTCTGGGTCTGGGCTGGCTCCTGGTGCACCCGCGGAACCCGAGTCTTTTCCAGGGGATGTCTGGGTAACCTGAGGTCGGTCCCAATTGTTTCCTGCTCGGTGGGGTTATCTCTCGACTGGGAAATCCAGTCTATGGTGCTGTGGGCCCACAGTTCAGTCTGGGACCGTGGCCAGATCGCGCTGGCGGGTAGCTCTGGGCTGGCGACCAAGCGCCTGGCGGAACCGGGATCTCTTCTGCGGTTTAGCCGGGTGAGTTAAAGCTGATTGAATCCCCCACCTTTGGGTATCCTCTCACCTGGGAAACATAATCACTTGTGTTTTATGGCCACGAGTTCCGATTGCTGGTCACTGTGCCAATCCTGCTGTGCTGCTCCTCAGAATGAGAGTCCTCCCGGCGCCGCCATCTTGCCCCACCCTGACATTATATTTTTAAGTATGTACAGGAGTTCATTGTTTCACATCATATAAACAAACAGGATTTATTTGGGGAAAATCTTTGAAGTCTAAAGTAGCAGAATGTATGTTGTCCCATAATCTCTTTATTGTAATTTCTATAACCTAGGCATAGTAGCTTGATAGCTATCATAGCCAAAGTTTCAGTGAAGAAAGGCCAGACAAGTGGATGTGTTTGCAGGGGTCCCGCCAGAAACAATAGTCTCACCCTATCCTGTGGTCCTCAGTTATATGTTCATGTACTTTAAAAAAAAATCAAAACCACATGACTTCTCTAAGCAATGCCTGTAAGAAAAATAGAAAAGGGTCTCTCAGCTTGGAAGCAGGGAGGAGTCTTTCTAAGAGCAAAGACATCAGCAAAGGCATTTGTTTCTGCACAAGCTGAGCCAGTTCTCTGTGAAGGCTCCACAAAAGAGAACCGGAGTGTCCATCAGCACACATCCATCTTGGTAAACTCTATTGCCACACCAACAGTTTTTAAATGGCCACTATGTGATTCACACTCCGAGCCTTCCAGATACAGACTTATGCCATGTGGTACCTGCTGTGAAGCTCACAGACGCCTCAGCACTCACAGTACAGAGTGAAATGTGCTAAGCAGGAGCACTGAAAAGGACATCAGACTTCACTCCCCCTTCAGAGTAGAGTTAAGGGTCCATTCCTCACATAGTTTACTGAAAACAGAAAAAGTGTTAGAAACTTTAAAAATAACTTTTTTCATTTTCTTCATTATTTAATGTATTCTGACAATTTAAAAAAAATGAAAATACTTTAAATACTGGTAAAAAAAAAAAAGAGCTAAATAAATTACAGTAAATAAATGAGAAGGAATACTAATACAGCATCAAAAATGCCCATTAGAAAAAAAATAAAATTAAATGTCCATTAGTAAAAGAGAAAGTTATGGAGTTTAGGGTGTCAGAATGTCCTGAGCTTAATTCCTAGAATCCCCTTTAATACTAATATTTATGGAATGTTCATGGCTGATAATACAAAGAATGCTGCAGTGATAAAACATTAAAAACAGATTTTATGTTCTCTTAAACTCTCTTTTCATGCTTTAATTTTATAAAAAGATTTATAGGAAGAAGAGAATTGTCTCTTGTTTTACTTTCTTCATATTTCTGTATATTTATAAATTAGCATATGAACTAAAAAAGGGTAGTGTAAGTAAGTGTGTCAGTTCTCCATTGGAACAGTTTCTGTGGACATGTCTGAGCTGTCTGGCATAGAGCAAATATCAAAGGAATTTTTCCTGAAGCCTTAGACAAGGGCACTAAAAATTCTCTCTGTTTTTCTGCTTTTCATTCCTAAGAGAACAGTTGGTAATTCAACCAAGTCTTTCCAATATATCCACATCAGAGGCAATTGCAGAGTGCACCTCAGCTGCCTTACAGAGAGGGCCTCCCAGCCCAGTCACAGCTCTTGGCATTGTAGCTCCTGCAAGCAGAGGCTGCAGGAGGCTGAGTTTTGTGGCTGTGCTGTGGCTAGAGAGGAGAAGGAGGCTGTTGCTTGCAAGTGAAACTCCTTCTGAATGGAGGGCACTAGGCAGCCAAACTGATTCCTCTGCCTCCAGGTCTCTGTCTGAATCTTACCCTCACAGTTCTCTCAGGGACTCTAGGAACTGGACATGTCTTGCTCTCCTATCCCTTGACTGTAACATACCTTGCTAGGTGACATCATGATGGCAAGGGAGTGAGAATAAAAAAATTCTAGAATCCAGAATGAACGGAGAGGCAGCATTCTTCTTTCATAGCCATTCGCTCTCATAGAAATTAAGGGCGATCTCAAAGAAATTAATCAACCCTTCAGTGGCATGTGTATGTATCTTCATGGGTTATATACATCCATGATTGCAGGTGCCCAGAGAGGCCGGAAGAAGACATTGGATGCTCTGGATCTAGAGGTGCAGGGGAGTTGTGAGCTTCACCCCATGGGTGCTGGGTCCTCTGCAAGAGCAATGTGCTCCCTTAACTGCTGAGCCATCTCCCCAGGCCCTAAACTCCACCTCTTAAACATCGTGTCACATCTTAACTTCACGCCAGGACCAAACTTCCATCACATAGATGGTTGGAAGACAGACATCCAAAGCCCAGTATTCAAATACTTTTTCTCATTTTATTGTAGGCTGAGATCATAAGGATGCTACTTATTAGACCCCCTAAGACCTTCTTTCACGTCACCTTTGAGAAACCAACCTTTCTGAAGACCATAAAGTGGTAGAAGCATGAGGGAACCCTGTTGGAGATTCACCATGGTGGGAGAGAAGGGAGAGGGTCCGGCAGAATGCATGTCTAAGACATTGCAACAACGTCCTTAACCATTACAGAGGCAGCTCTTCACCTGAGAGGGCTCTTCACTCTGTGTTGGGAAAGGAGTTGAGCCCTCATATCTACTCCCTCGTCCTGTGTTATGGATGCTCAGGACTTGGGAAAAATAGGAACCTAGAGTTAAACAGTTCTCTTCAGTTAAAACATACTTCACAGAGAGCCTGACATGAGAGGACTTTGATCACCAACAAAGGATAGAGGCACCCCAT
>NW_026592548.1:13666024-13678122 GCF_907164565.1 Psammomys obesus
TGACATGAGAGGACTTTGATCACCAACAAAGGATAGAGGCACCCCATAACACACCATAAGAATTTCATGACTAGAGCTTCTTTCAATGCACCTAGAACCAGGCAAATTGCTTTAGTTGGTGGGTTGGGAAGGTAAAGTTAAAAAGATTTTCAAGATCATGTGTTATGTGTACATTTATTAAATTCAAAAGCCAATATTGTAGAACCCTGAAGCTTTTGTGATGAGTTTTCAGAAATTAAATTCTAACAAGGTTCTCAAATTACCTGCGTCAGAGTCTAGGTCACCTAGTCACACATTTACTCTACGAGCTTTAGTTGAGTGACTATTACTCTGAGTGCTTTGGGATACGCAAGCATATATATTATTACTACCTCCATGAACCCTTCAGGCTCTTAGCTCAAGATTTGCCTTCAATGAAGTTTCTCAATCCCAAATCCCATTCTTTAGCTGCTGTGTTCCCCTGTGTGACACATTCTTTGTTTTGATATAATGGATTTTTTTTCAGCTTTTGTTTCTTTAATCATTGCTACTGCAAACCAAATCTACTTTACTTGCCACCATAGCCCCAGAGCCTACAGGCTAAGGGAATAACAGTGGACAGTTCATCTCATTTACCTGACATAGTCATCAATTAACAAAGTGAAGAAAGTATTTGGCATTGCATTGGGTAAAAGTCTTAGAAGAGCTGCCTGAGAGACTAGGGAAGGCTTCAAGACAGGGAGTCATGGACAGACTTTTGGCAGCAATGTAAGTGACTGCTTAGAAAAGAAAAGCTTTGCAGGCTGGAGGAGGTCACTCAGAAGGATTCAGTTATGCCAAGGTCTAGTATGTTTAGCAATCAGATTAAGTCAGGGTGTTTGGAGCGTAGCAGGATGCAGCTGAAGATACAGGTTATAATCATGGCCTACATAAAGCAAGCGTTTCACAGGAAGAAGGTATGATTCACGTGTATAAAGCCAAGCTCAGAGTCAGAGCCAGGACCCCAGGATAGAGATGCATAAGGGGTGTGGCTTGAGGCTTGCTTGATGTCCCACAAGGCAAGCCTCAGAATGTAGTGGACCCTGTTTTTTAGAGAAACTAGAAAAGTGGCAAGCTTCAATATTAATCACCTCAGTGTTCTTAGAGTTAATACTGGAGTCGAGCCTAGTGAAATGGCCTGTGGTGGTGCAAGCTTGCAAACAATTCAGGAGAACATATTTAAAATTCCAGCTGCAACTTTCATGCCCCCTGACTCCCAAGCCTTGCAAAAGCAAGACCACTGCCTAAGAGCACACCAACCACATTCCTCATGAGTAGTCCTCTTTTGTGTGTAATAAAGACCACATTTTTTCTTCTTAGGTGGCTTCTACATTGTTTTCCAAATAAAAATTATCAAATCCTAAAGGCGGACTTGACACACAGCAGAAAAATCAGCAAGAAGCAGGAAGTAGATCAACAGGTCCTAAGGCATCCTGGAAAGTCCTCTGCAAAAGGACCAGCAGAAAATCAAAAGGCCGTGTTTAACTGTTATGGAGAGCTCAGCAAACCAAATTCTGAGAGATGAGAGGTCACCGCTAACACCATCAGTGGTGTACAAAGACATCTCCAGGAATGTGAAGAAGTGAAGGAGAGAAAATACCTAACAAAATGCAAAAAACATCATTAGTTTCAGACCAGGGTTGATCACAGCTACTGGAAGTTGTATCTTATTCACTAAAAGAGTTTTGCTAAGTAAATGCCACATTGCAATCTATCTGGCTCGTTAAGGATTATAATTAGAAAATTGTGTATGGTAGCTTCTGTCTAGAATCCTATCACTGAAGCAGGAGGATCACTCTGAGTTCCTGGTCAGCCAAAGATAACAAGTGAGACTGTCTCAAAACAAAACAATTTTTAAAGATTTTAAAGGATTATTATTATAATGAGACACTTGGTTATATGATAAAATATCCAGAAGTAATTAACATCAGTGATTAAAATTTAGCAAAAGAATAAGACAGAGATGAAGAAGACAAAGAAGATGAAGAAGACTAGAAGAAGAAGAAGATGCAAACACACAAAAACCACCTTATCAATATTGGAGTCTTGGACCAAGATTTTCCACAAATAGTTTTTTAAATATGTTTTTCAAAACTTCAGTCAGTCAGTTCTAGGCTCTCTGAGTTCGCGTTCTCTGGACTCTCCTTGTTCGTACACTCTAAGTTGTCTGTAAATGCTACTTTCGTGAAACAGTTTTGTAAAGTGCAAATTCAGTCTCCACTTGAATCATTTTCTCTTAACCATACACACTACAGCTTGGTATTCTTGAGGTTTATTTTCAAATCGTACTCCATAGGATGATGTGAGGTTCTTCTGGTTGTCAAACATTTTAGTAGAATCAGCTTTAGAAGTTAAAAGATGTGTTGTCACCATGTTTATAAAACAGTTTTCCTCTTCTTAGCTGGAAGTAGGGCTCTATGAACAAGAGTGGGGTGTACGAAGTGCCCACTCAGAAAACTCAGATCAATGCTTAGAATATTCCGATTGCAGAAAAATACCAAGTGTTCAAAAATTGAGTGTATTGGTGCTGGAGTGAGTTGCTGTAACATTTAACCCTCCACTTAGCACTCTGAGGCTCAATCTTCATTCTGTAAAATAATAGAAGTAGAATAAACAATGCTTTGCCTAAACAAATGGAGCAAAGGTTTATTTGGATACATTAGGCCTCCTTTATTGAAAGGCTGTACATGCCCTTTTAAAATCAGAGCTTGTCTGAAGTTCTCTTCTCCTATTTACCCTGTGTACCATTTAATCATTCTCTCACTCTCTCAATCATTTAAAACCATGTAGTTGAAATGCAATTCTTTATTGTTCTCCAGTTTCCCCAAACTAAACCGTTCCCCTTCGGAATTTAGCTGTAAGATTATGTCAATCTCTTCTCCATCTCCTTTGAACTTAGTCCTCCCAGGGACGTCGCTGCTGTGGTCCAGTCTTCGCACTCCTGCTGATGCTGGAAGATGACATGGCAGGGACACTTTCCTCCCAGGATTAAATCACTGCAGCATCAACCAATTTCCCCTTGTGGTTTAGAATTAGGACCAGACTGGCTTCTTCCCGCTTCCTTCTCTCTACCCCTGATGGGTAAGATTATCAGAAATTGTGGCCTCATTGAGTCATGTAGGCATGGAGGCACAGACCCGTAATCATCTGGGGTAGAGAGTGTGTCACCGGCCGCCCCTCAGCACTTGAAAGGGGATGGAAATGACCGATTTGTCTCCCCTGAATTCTCATCAGAGCAAACCCGCTACAATCATTAGCATAGTGAGGAGGGCTGGCTGGACTCTCTGCTGTCTCCTTCATCCCACCCCTAAAGGACGTCCTGCAGGGTGACCGTGCTGCAGTCCAGAGGCTGGCTCTGGCCTGACCTCTCTCTTCCTAGTATAGGCTTTCTCATAATAGCAGTTGAACAGGGATTAGCAAATCTACAACAGGAAAAGTCCTCAGGCACGCACACATGTATGCGCGAACACACACCTATACATTCACAGACACATATACATTCACACCCCCCACACACACCTATACATACACATGCACACACACACTGTCCTAAGTAAGATGGAAGATTGGAAAGTCTGGGGGAAATGTGCCTATGAACTTCTCATGAGTTCAAGCACAGTCTGGGGGTTAAAAAATTTTAATTACAAAAGCTGAATGATAGGATAATTTTTCAAAGACACATTGTTGGTGTTCACTCGTTAATTGGTTTTTCTTTCTACGCTAAATGCATTGAGAGTTTGTCCTATTTAAAATAAAATGAGGTATAAATTCAAGAGAAAAGTAGACTTTTGGAAGTTTAGACTTCCATTTTATTAGTAACTACTATTAGTAATTGTAATTCTCTAAGCATATATCAATGGCATCCTGTGCAAAGCCACAGGGACAGCATAGCATCTGGCCTGACTGGGGGCTAATCACGCAACAGCATCAGAGCCGGGTCCAGGCTCAGCTTCATGGTTCTCAAGTACATCGGTAGAAGCCCTGCCAAATCTTTCTTATGAACTGCTGCACTATTCCAGATTTCACATCATGAGGGGTATAACAAATAAGGAAGATAAGACACCAAATCCAAATGCAGGTAAAGGTGACTGACCACAGAGATGGGAACCACATTTCCCTACTGTCTGGCATCCCCAGGCAAAGCTTTCCTAAGCATAAAACCTGCAATTGGTTCCTGCTAAGTCGATATTTAAATGGAGAACATGGGCTTCCAAGGAGAAAGTGCTGATTTACTGGATTAAACAGAGGGGCCAGGGACAGAGGAAGCCGTGGGTCTTCTTTGGGGAGATGATAGGAAGGAGCATGCAGGCCTGGAGCTGTGGTAGAGCAGGTAGAACACCAGCTGAATTTGTTGAGTTCAAGCTGCAGTTGGAATCAGCAAGATAACTGGATAAATCCAAAGGAAGGGTGTCTTTAGGATCTATTAAAGTCAGACCCATTTTGTTTTTAAGATTTTTAGATTGTGTTTTAAGCTCAGAACTGTGTCTCTGCACTAAGCAGACATGCATATGTTAGATGAGGTCTTGATATGAATCTACTGCCTTTTGATGTGATCTACAGAGGAAATCATTAGAAAGGCTTTAGGTGTTTGTGTTTGTGTGTGTGTGTGTGTGTGTTGGGGGATTACTTCTTGAGATGGATGTTTTCCTCATTTACTGAAGCTATTTTGAGGCACGATTGGATACTGCAGTATTTATTTTTAAAATCTTAGAAGTGATCTTATATCCAATGACCTGTGGAACATTTTTCTTAGCAATAACAGCATTCTTGTGAGGTAGCAAAGCAGGCCATTAGAAGAAAGGAATCATTTGTTGGTACATTAAATCTGCCTTGCTTAGAATAGAGGCCAGCATACACACTAGTTTGGGGAGGGCTTTGTTGGAATAATGTGAGAAAATTTATGAACTAACAGAGGTCAGATTTTTATTGGAAAAGATCAGTTCTTCAGCTCTGGTTGTTGTGTTGGTTGTTGTTGTTATTGTTGTTGTCTTCACTGTCCAGACAGAAGAGAGAATAGAGTAGTTGGAATAGACACTATTGGTGTTCTGCCCAGGTCACATTCCCTTTGCCAAAGGAGCATGCCATCCCAAGCCTGTCTAAGTATCTTAATAACGACCCAAAGCCATCTGGATTCAGATGCTACAAAACTCTGTAGCATGTCATACAGGATAACTTGCCATGGAAAAGGAGTTGGAAGGGGTAGACAATTCACAAACTATGTATAACAAGTCAGGTCAAGGTCAGACTCGGCTCTGCTAAGGTTCTCCCTAGATCCTTCACAATTGTGCCCCCACCCCCACACCAGAGCACTGTCTCAGAGAATCAAGAGCACATGAATTATGCCACAGAATATTTTTGACTGCAGAAATAAAGGCAAGGGCTAGTTTTTCTCCGGTATTGCCATAATTTGCATAATCTCTATAATGCAAGCAAACCATTTTCATGACAATGAGGGCCCCAAACTCAGGTAACTAAGGACTAACAAACTTCCTGGTCATCAGAAAATAAGTTCACCAGAAATCTCTCTGAGGGAGAGATAGAAAAGCATTCATGACAAGGGCATGTAACATGGACTACAACACATTCTGGTTGGCATGAAAAGGGTGGCATTTAGGCTTTCTTCTTGTTCTGTACCTGTCCACCATTTCTACAGCATGAAGGGGGTCTGTCTGAAGCTATTTAAACTACTTTTAGTTCAGTGATCTGGAAAACACGAAGGCCAATTATACTGAAAGGCCTTTGTGTATGTGTCCCTCCATCAAGAACATAGTCCCCTTCGCAAGACCCTACAAGTATCATTTCCCTCATGGACCACCCCTCCACACACCAACAAGATGAGCTTTTTGATTCATTTGTGGCACCTCCCTTGCTTGATGACTATAGCTGCATGATATAACTTAGCACTGCTTTATAGTAACCAATTCATTGATCCTCCATCCATGCATTCCTTAAAGATAAGGGCTGGTCCTTCGTCACACTGTCTGAGTTGCCATTTCTCCCACTTCTCCTATCTCACCCATATATCACTTTTCATACAGTTCACTGAGTCCTCATACACAGCATAAGTCATTATGATGTCATGGCTTGCCCTCATGGGCTTCTTTCTCCTCTAAGATCTTTTATTTTTCTCATTTCTAAACTTTGTTTAATCTCTTTTTAAAAATTTCTTTTTATTGAAAATAGGTTGTTTTCTTACATAATACATCCTGTTTACAGTTTCTGATCCTTCTGCTCCCTCTAGTTCCTTCCCACTCCCCTCCCATCCAGAGCTACACTTTCTGTCTCTCATTAAAAAACAAACATGCTTTTAAGGGATAATAATAAAATAAAATAAAATGTAATAAGATTAAAAAAAGAACCTAACACATCTGAATTGGACAAAACAAACAAACAAACAAACTCACAGAAGGAAAAAGAGCCCAAGGGAAGGCACAGGAATCAGAGATCCACTTAAACACTCATTAAGCCCATAAAAACACAAAACTGGAAGCCATAATATATGGAAAGGACCGTTGGGTTAAAAGACAGGAGAGAAAGTATAAATAAAAGAGAAATTTAAAAAAAGGAAAGAAATAAAAGGCTCTGGTAAACAACACGAGACATGGACTACCAAAGATGTCATTGAATTAATTTTCTGTTGGTCATCTACTACTGGGCATGTAACCAATCCTCTAGAATAGTTTGTCTCCCTAGTGAGACTCCCATGGAGAAAACTGTCTTTCATTTGCAAGTGATTATTCTTTAGAGTTATTTTTTGGGTTAGGAATGGCAGCATGAGTCACTACTTTCAGCTCTAGGACACATCTGAGCAGACCCGTGTGTGGCCTTTGCATGCTGCTTCAGTCGCTGTGGGTTCATAGGGGCACTGATCAGGATGGTGTGGAAGACCATGTTTCCTTGGTGTCCTCCATGTCCTCTGGCCCTTACACTCTTTCTGCTTCCCCTTCCATAGGGTTTCCTGATCCCCAAGGGATGAGATTTTATGGAGACATTCACTTTAGGTCTGAATGTTCTAAGGACTCTCTCACTGTCTGCATATTGTCTGGCTGTGTTTGTTCCTATCTGCTACATGAGGAACCTTCTTTGATGATGGCTGAGCAAAGCTCAGATTTGTTTCCTGGCTGTAGTGGCCTTCCTCCACAAAAGTCTTTAAAATTGTATTTAATGATGGCATTGCTATAAAGATGAATGTAGTAACGACATTTTACAAAAGCATTTTATTTGATCTAAAAGCTCACTTTGATTTGGAGTCTTAAAAATAAATCCTTCTTATATGTTCATAAAAATATTGTGGCCTATCATTGGGCCTGCTGAGGGGACTGGGCAAGTCAAGTCTTGAATGATGAACAGCCCAAGCATTGAACAATGGAACTTTTCTGGTAGATATTTACTTTTAATTATGTAAAGAGTTATTTTTCTTTCACCTGTTTGAGTAAGAAATAAATCTTTGATTATATGTTCCTTTGAGGTTTTTTTTTTACCTCATTAGTTATCTTTTAATCCATAAATGATATCACAGGAAATTTAATAGAAATGATCACGAAAACACCATCCGGTCCATTTTGAATAGCAATTTACAGAAGATGGTCAAAATTATCACTGGCAAGGCACCCTACTGTTCGTTGAATAGAATAAAAGAAATACATTAAAAATCAAAGGGAAAAATTAATTTTATAGTATAGCATGAGGAATGATGATTTCAAACAGCACTGTATATTATTAGTTCACAACTGCTATCTACAAAATGTCAAGGAAATTAGATTTCAGATGGTAGATGAGGTTTGCTTCACTGAAAAACAGGGTTTTAATAAATATTAAGCATAAAAGTATTGAGGGATGATGAAGACTTGGTAATTAAGCATTGAACATGCAGGCAGGGATCCATCAGACAGCTCAGAATTAAAGACACACACAAAAAATGGCCAAGTGCTACAGAGAAGAGGGCTGAATTCACTGCTGTTGTGCTTTAAGGACAGAAACACATCTACTGGAAAAATCTCTCTTCACATTTAAACCTTGCCAGAAGGGCAGCATATAAGGGTGTGTATGATTCTGGAGACAACTGGGGTTTTAGAAACAAAGCAGGTTCTTAGCAGCCCACTCCATTTTATATGCAAGCATAATGCTTTCAAAGTCCCTGGAAATCACTAGGTAGCAATGGCTGTGATACTCTCAAGAGAGGAGAAACTCAACAATGCAAAAGCACCCCATTCCATTGCATCTTATCCCAACTGCTTTGCAGTGTCCTTTGTGTCAAGCAGAAAACGTATCACTCTCCCACCAGAACTTAAACAGGGATGAAAATCCATGTATACAGTATTTGGAGGGATGATGGGTTGAACAAGATCGATTCAGCTTACAGATAACTAGGACATTTTGCTTTGTTTGTTTGTTTGTTTTCTTTTGTTTTTTATTTGTTTGTGTGGTTGTTGGTTTTGTTTCCACCTAAATTATTTCTAACAGCCATCACTCAAGTGGTCCAGATACTGGGCTGCATGGAGAGATTTTCATCAGGGAAGCATGAGTTTGGATCCTGGCTCACATGTTTCTTAGTGTCTGTTTAAGCTCAGAGAAGCTTAAACCTTCAAAGTCTCATTTCTCAGTTCCAAACCCTTGACCCATGAGCAGATTAGAAGTAATGTTCATAAAACACCTTGCAGAGTTTTTGGCCACAAAGTAGATATTCAATATATGCCAAGTATGGTAAATGTGTCCCCCTCCGTGGGCTGACCTTATTCTAACATTTTAATGACCCTGAGATGATAATAGTGAACATTAGTTATTACGTGGCCCTTTGGAACAGGCCATAATGTTTATCACTACCTTGAAAACGTTCAGAACAGGCTTCCTCCACTTCTATGGCTGCTTTTAACTGTTCCGGCTTCTGCGTTATTACTGATAGATGATGTATGTCACTGTCAGACTTTCACAACGATTTCTTCATCTTTATTTATTTAGATAACTCTGGTTTGGGCAACAAAATAGTTAAGTACATGTTTAATTAAAATAAGCATCCATTAGAAGAGTTGAGGTCACCTTTATTTAGCATTTCCTTTTCAAAGCCTACGGTACAGTGCATGCACTCTCTGGAGGTTGTTATGACCAGTGCTACCAAAGAACTGAGACTGTCAGGAACTTGAAGGAAAAGATAGATGGGGAAGAAATAAGTGGGCAGAGGCATGCATAGAGAAGGACAAAGCTATGTAAGGAAGAAGAAAGGTAGGCAGGAAGGCAGATTGGGATGTGTGGGGGCAGGCAGGAAGGCAGGTAGGTGAGGAGACAGATGAATAAATAAGTGTATAGGTGAGTAGATAAATAGATGTGCATATTTTCTGCATTATGAACTAAAATTGTCATGCTTTTGCAAAGAAAGATAGCTCAGTCAATCTATATCCCTTAGGTAATAGAATCAACTCCATAAAATGAAGCAAAATCATTTAATCTGACCATTTCATCATTGCACGAGTAAATTGATAGAATTGACAACACATAAAAACGTGAAAAATAGACACACACTTGGTGTACAAATCTGATTGATCAATGCTGGCGCGTATGCAGATGATGAACACATTTGCAGATTTATTTAGTAAGACAACACTTAAAGGTTTGCCAGTGGTTGGTGCTTCCTTTTCCCTGGGTCCCCATTATCATGCTTTCTCTGATGCCTTTGAAGATCTGGACCTCCGTGCACAGATCTCATTTGTGAGCTTTGATCCCAAATTGTCTTGTGATTTATTGCTGTGATACTCAAAGTGTTTTCTCAACAACGCCTTGCCTGGTTCTTTATGACTGGGCAAAAATAAAATAACTTTGCTTATATTTTATTGTGGCAAGTCTACAACATTTCACTTACTGATATTCCTAAGAGAAAAAAAAGAAAAAGAGAGAGAGAAAATCTATGTAAAGCCACTCCACGGCTGCCTAGGCTATTTGGATTCTTTGTTGGTTTGTTTAGCTACAGTTCTAGTTCATAAGATTAAAAAAGAAACTCAAATCTGCAGCATATCATTGAAATATTCAAGATAAAATTACTTTCATTACCATATCTGAACAAAAACAAAGAAACAAACAAACAAACAAACAAACAACAGATTTGGTACACACTGGGTGAAGTTGCTTCGTAACAAACTGTAACCGAATCTCACAGCTTAACCTAGTAGCTTCAAAGCTGAGCACACGGCCAGTGGTTGACGCACTCGCTAGGCAAGTGTAAGCATCAAAGTTGGGATCCCATAATATATCCTGGCTCAGCATGGCTGCTCACATGTAATCTCACTGGACATGAGGCAGAGACAGGGAACCCAGCAGTAAACAGGCCAGGTTAGCTGAAGCGGTCATCTCCAGGTTTAATCCAATGACCCTGACTCAGCACATGAGGTAGAGAGTCACTGAGGAAGTCTGATGTGGACCTTGAGCCTCCAGGTGGCTGTAACACGTACATATATGCACCCTCACACAAATAGGCCCACTCATGCACACACCACACACACACATACATGAGAGAAAAGGAGAAAACCAAACACGTATTGTCTCGGAGATTTGGAGGTGAGGAATTCGTGTGGTAAACTTTGCTTCAGGCTCAAGTACAGTCAAGCTACTGTTGGAGTTGCGGAAACCCCTTCTACTACCTTTGGCAGACTGTTGTCAAGACTGGAAAAATACAGTTCTATGCTCAACTCACTTGTGTGAGTCTCACCATGAAGAGTTCCTGGGTCTCCACAAAACCCACCAGCGAGTGTTGAGAGGCAAAAGATGTAACTAAGATTGGTGAGCAACTCGCAGACTGACAGGACACAGAGGGTAAAGGCCATGGAATAATTATTATTATTATTATTATTATTATTATTATTATTATTATTATTTTTCAACTGTCTCTCAGAGGCACATCACATTACTCTTTCCTTTTTGGCTGTTTGAAGGGCATCACTGTTCCAGCTTGGCTCAGGAAAGGGTGGGCTGTAACAAGAATGTGAGTACGGGGAGGCAGAGATGCCTGCAGACCTTTCAGGGAATGCCTCAAAGGAAAAGGCAACTGGGCTCATACTTACTCAGATTTTCCCCATCTTCATGGTTTCACCATGCTATGTCTCTGACTTTAAAACTTCACTGGTGATCTTACCATAGCATCAGGAACTAGATACCTATTACACTCTTTGTGTTGACCACAAAAAGATCTTGGTGAAGCTAAAGCCCATAGAACACTCAACCAAACAACCTTTTGTTTCCCGGAGCGCTGCCAAGTTGCCATGATGGGCAGTCTGCCATGATGGGCAGACTCTGGGCAAGATATAGTTACATAGATTGTTGGTAATTTCCTCACACACCTGACATGAAGCCCTGCTACTCCACATCACAGACGAAGATGAAATCCAGGAATCAACACACCACCTTGCTCGTGGAGAATGGAATCAAGATTAAAAGTAAGACAGTATCATGCCAACAGGGAGCTAGAACATACCTTGTGTCTCTATGTATTTCCCCATGAAGTGGCGAGTTAACAAGCTCCACAGTTTTGAAACACTGGCAGACATTACATATACTACTGATTTTCAAACAGCAGTAACAGTGCACATTCTATTCTTGCGTACAAAAATAATCAGAAAATAAATGTGTGGATGTATGTGTGAGAGCGTGTACATATGTGTGAGAAAGAGAAAGGGGATGAGTTGAAGTGAATCTGACACAATTTACAGGTTGAAACTCCCACCCCCAGCACCTCAGAATGTGACTACATTTGGAAGCACCATTTTTAAAGACATGAGTAAGCTGAAAAGATGCCCTCAGATTGGAACCTAATTTATTTTTCCATACAAGGATGAAATTGAATGTTCAGAGACACCAAACATACCAACACAAAGAGCCATAGAGACCAATAGAGGATATAATGAGAAAGCAGCCATCTGAGAGCCCAAACCAGAGACCTCAGGAGACATTAAACCCAACAGCACTCTGGTCTTGGGTGTCATCCTTCAGAATTTATACATTTCTGTTGTAAGAAACTCATTTCAGCTATTGCCTAGCAAACTAATCATCTAATCTCTCTCTCTCTCTTTCTCTCCCTCTCTCCCTCTCTCTCTTTC
>NW_026592548.1:13678222-13727826 GCF_907164565.1 Psammomys obesus
CACACACACACACACACACACACACACACACATACACACAGTAGAATAATATCTTGTCCAAGACAGTGATTCCTTCTGTCTTGGGCTGACTTGAACTTCCCCTTTCTTGCATTTTCAATTCATGATACTCATTAAACAGAGAGTACCAAGTATGGACTAAGCTATGTCCCAAACCTTGTAAGTTGTAATGTTTCCCTTCCTTATATGTTAATCACCCAAATGCAGACTTCTTGCAGGAACCTCATCCATTGTCTGTGATATGATATACGTACATCCCCAAGTATTCGAGGCGCATTTCTTGAGGCCCTAGGTTATGGTAGAACCTGTGATAGAAAGGACAATCTAGGCAAGATTTGCCTTCCTTTTTAGGAGTTCACAGTCTGCAGAGGACAGACTACACACCAAGCATCGTTATGTCTCAGCTGCATTATGCAAAAATCTCTGCTTCTACCCTTGTACCGAAGCATCAGCAGTGAACCATCTAGAATTTACAGCAGCCAGAATCACCTGAACATTCCATGGGCTAGACATTCAATTCAGCACTTTATCTGCAGTAGTCTAATAGGCTGTGTGCATCCGTCCTTTTGATATTCTCCCAGAATTATTTCTTACTATATATAGTATTTCCTCAAGATTTTCAGCTCCCACCATACTGACCTATCATTATCCCTCAACATGCCTGGTTCATGCCCTTCCTCATTTGTACTAATTGTTCCCTCTACCTAGAAAGATAATCTCCATATGGCCGCTTGGCCAACTCTACCTCCCTTAAGTCTTGGCTCAAATGTTTTCTCTTCAATGGAGCCTGAGCCACTCATACTACACCAAACTTGCTATGCGGACACATTAGTTTACTCTCTTCAGCTTCTTCCTTACATAGAGTTATTCTTTTCTCAGGTGACTTACTGTCCACATTAATTTTCAGAAGTTAGGTTGCCCCCTTTAGAGCCAGGACAGCAAAAAGAAGGAGTTTCCTATGTCATTCACTAATGTGTCCAATGGACATAGACCAGTACATAAACAAAAGTAGGCCCTCAGTGTTTGGCTTTCTAATGTCAATGCCTTTCAAACACCTCAGCCAGCATTGTGAAGTCAGGAGAAATCTAATAATCTGCTAATGAATCCCTTTCAGGCCCTTTACTTTTTCTTTTCAGCATTTTCAAGGGGTAAGGCCCTATTCTTCATTTTAATCGTTCAGGATAATTGTATATATTTTATACAGGTTATGTATGCAGATGTGTGTATGTATTTGTGAATGTGTGTCTCTGTGTGTTTCTGTGTGTCTGTGTAAAACCTTTCAGTACTTCAGGTATTAGTTTGTAAATATTTGATGTTTTCAGGAAGATCTTTGCTTTTAACTTTTACAAAAGTCACCTAAGTGTACACTAACTTCATGTTCTTCGAGCCTCTTTTTTGTACTTAAGGCATTGACAGATACCGTGGGTATTTGTTGTTGGCAAAACAATACACTTAAAAATATATTAAGGAGGTAAAAATCAATGCAACTCAGCAAATAATAAATGGGCACCTACCATCTGAAAATGTTTACAGGTTTTACAAAGATGGAAAAAATACTTCTGCTCTAAAATTGCTTATAACCTCTTGGGTGAGAGAAACAGATAGACAGCTCACTGTAAAATAAGACAAATGAAAGCAGGAGCAGAGAGCTATAAAGCGGGATGGAGGAATCACTGAATTGTGACCATCTAGAAAGAAATATTCATCTTTCTGTGCTCTTGACCAAACCCTGCCCTGCACATGTTTCCTCAATGAACAGGTGAGTATTCAATTAAACAGAAAGTCAGTTTATCAGCTGCCTTGCTCCTAACTCCCTTCATCAAGCAGAGTCTGGCCTTCTCCCATTCTTTTGTGCATTTTGCTCTCTTTGTGTGGCATGAAGGCAGGATGTGTAATAATTTAAGCTACACTTTCAAGCCTATCACAGTTATTTACTTACTTGACCTTCTGTTCCCAATCCTCTCCCAACCTTGATGGATTAAGACAGGGGCTACTCCAAGTTCCTTTGTGAGAAGTTATGCCCAGGATGACTGATTGACAAGTGGAGCTTTTTCTTTTTCTGGGGGAAAAATATTTCCAGGGTCACGCTCCTTGTATTTGCAAAGAGCCCTGAAAGCTCCAGAGAATGAAGAGTCAAAATTGACTTCTTGCTGATGATGGCAAACTTCCTGACAGGACAAAGAAAGAAGAAAAGGGAGATGGAGGCTGAGAGGTAGTGTCAGGAGAATGACCAAGGAGGGGAGTTTCAAAATGGGAAGTTAGATACTCCGCTGGAAATGGTAGTCATTAGTTAGAGGCTACAGAGACTGACAGACCTCAACCCCAGTCACAACAGAGGCTGGAATAACAGATGCCAAAGGGGTGTGGTCACATTTCACTGGGAATACAGCTTTCTTATAAAATAAGACCCAAAAGCCGATCAGGGTTGCTAGCAACCTGCCGCTTCTCTAGCATTACACGTCTGGGCCCATGTTTCAATTCCGGGGTGTGGGGAGGGGGGCAGGGGAAACATATTTCTAATACTTGTATTCATATGCCGACAAACTATATCTGTATTCTAATACCCATCTTGATTTATTCATAAGGGCCTGCAAAATTTATGCTTCCATGAGGAAATGTTTTAGCTCGTCATATCTCTTTTGTGGTCATTTTTAAAAACTGCATGACTAAAAGGTAGAAATTTTATCTTGCATTCCCTCATGGAGCAAGAATGAGTTCTAGACACTTTAGGTCTTCATTTCTAACAAGAAAGTCTTGGATTTTGAATAGGGGCATTTTTATCCCTGGGAAATAATCTTCTTTAGAAAAAAATAGCTGGAAAAAAAAAACCTAGTTATATTGGTATGTGTTTAAGCCTTTCTATTGAGAAGGGAGATTATTAGCATACTGGTTTGAGAAAATAAGTAGGATTCCTGTTTAATGAAACCCATTTTCATTACTGCCTCACTCCGTGACTAGATAGCCAAAGGCAGGAAGGGAAACAGAAGCCGGAGCTGAGTGGGGCTGTCTGAGAGGCCGAAAGAAATGAGCTGATTACTCCAAAATCACCAGGAGGCAAAGTAGAAGGTGCTGGATTATGTGGACACAGGAAAGTGATGAAAAAGGTCTCTGATAAGGTGCCGTGAAAAGGGTCAACTCCAACAGGACTCAGCCACACATCTGACTGAGAATGTTTTTCTAGCCCAAACTGTCTGTTACACTGTGGAGACCTGTCCTTCCCATAATTTTATTACCAACAAGCATGACTTGTACATCAGCCAGAAAGAAAACAGTTAGATTTAACACTATGTGATTCACGGGAATTCGTGTCACCTTGAATAAGCTCTAGTTTATCACCAGAGTTAGACACAAGGAAAAGATGTGTTTAGCTTTAAAAAAAGAAAGTAACAAACACACAGGCATCATGACTTGTTAATAAGGATATTCATGGGCATTTAAAGGGGAAAATTCCATTTATTAGTATACATTTAGGAAGTAGTCTTTAAACATAGATGCAGACCAACGAAGGGTCTAAGATATGGCCTGCCCCTCAAAAAGATGGTTTCCAGCATGATATCCCTGCCTGGCCAACTCTAAATTAAAAGGTATATGTGATTCACATTTGACAGAGGGATATTAACAAGTGTGTTTCAATATTTTATGTAAAGGGCACTGAGTTACAAAACAAATGAAGTTATAGAAATGGAGAGCATCATAAAATTGTACATCCATATATCCTTCAAGATGCCCCAGTTGTCAAGCAAGGTTTGTACAGAAGTATTTTGCCCATAAATCATTTTCCAAACATAAAGTTAAAAATCTCTGTGCCCTGAAAAACATCAGGAAGATCCACAGTATGTAATTAGTTGAGAATAGAGCTGTGCTCGTCACTCCTCTAATACCAACACTGTCATCCAAATCTCCAAAAACATTCAATCAAGCCGTTCCATTGTTTACAAATCAGATGCAGACCCAAATAGTGCAAGGTTAGGCTGTTCTTCAGAGGGCCCCACTTTTGGCATACTGTCACAGCAAGCTGGAAATGGAGAGATTCAACAGCCCTCTCTGTTGCTGTTAATCTTTCCTCTCCAAATTATGCTTGCTGCTTCTAGATTTTCTGCTACATTTGCTCTTTTTCAGGTGGAGCTGACAATTGTGAGGTCACACTGGGTCTTCAGTGGCAAGCTGACAGTAGGACATGGCTGTTTGAGCTAAGTTACTAATAAGTGAACCTGTGGAGCACCATTTCATTAGCGACTGTATCATTAAAAGCCTCACCTCTGAGGTGCACTCATTGTTCTTTGCCCAGCCTGGCCCCTGCCTTGAAGCCCTAAAAATAAAGAAACCGTGCTAGCCTCATGAAGCTCTGGGACCAGCTAATTAGTGGCCCCCTTCCTGCAGTTCCTTCCTCTCTGTGGCACAGGTGCAAGCTCCTCCCTGCAACCCACAACTGTAATTATGAATGGACTTGTTTCCAAGAAAAGAAAAGAAGATAGGAGATCATTAATGAACCAGACCGGGAAGCAAAGTTGTGCATCAAGGTCCATAAAGTTGGGGGTTTTGTTTTGTTTTGCTGTTGGGTTCCTCAGCCCTCGATTTAAAAAAAAAATCTACCTTTTACCACTTACTGATTCCCAACCTCACTTTGGCTTTGTGAAATGTAATCATCATGTTGTAGAATGGATGCAGTAAGAACACCTATTTCATACCGGTAACTCACGTTAACCACTTAACACAAACCCCTACCACTACTATTTGCTTTAAGCATTTGCATCGATATCCTTAAAAAAAAAGATGAAAAATTTCTTTTCTAGAAGATCTACCAGAATACTCTACACCACCAATGTCCTTGTGGCTCCAGACTGAGTTTGTCTCTAAGACTCTGTGAATACAGACTATTCTTTTCATAGCACATACTGATCAATGCCAACTCCTCTTCAGATCAGAAAGCCATTGAAGACAGACAGTGCTGCAAACAAAGCCACAAGCCCTCAAGAAGGCTGCTGTCCACCCAAAGAACTGATACAAGTAAATTGAACATGATTGGGATGGACAGAAGCTCTACCTGTTCATTCATTCATTCACCTCGCACCTTTTAGAATCTTAACTATATACCATGCCATAGAGATGGAGTGATAAATAAAGCATACATTGATTACAGTTGTGGTTAATCCTAGTCTTGGAGGAGTCTTTCTTTGGGAATTCTCCTTAGGAAAGCAGTGCTGCTTCAACTAATATATGTATGTAAGTATTTATGCATTTAAATACCTATACACACACAATTCAGCAACAAACACAGACTCTGTGCGATCATCAGGGTAGCTTTGCTTCAGATTCTTAGACTATGCTAGGCTGCCAGCTTCAGGTCGGGTTTAGGTCACTGTTACATGCCTTTCTTTGATGTCCAGATGAAGCTGTAACTGGTATTTAGAACATGCTAAGAAGAGGAGTCCAAGTGCTCAAACCCAAACTCCAAGTGTGTAGCATCAGGTCCTATCCCCTAACAGCCAGGAGATTAAAGGAAGTCACATGACCAAGTCAAACATCAACAGGATGGGAAACTTCATCTTCTCTAACTCTTTGCAAAGTCACTGGACAGAGGCAATACAAAAAAAGAAGGAGGAACCCCATGTACCTCAGGTGAAAATCATGCTCAAACCTGAAAAACTAACCGGAATTAGCCACATAGAAGAGGGTTGAAGACCAAGATATAGACAATTATTCTCAGATATGACTTTCTGTGCTACCTTACTAAGACATAGGTGCTAGCCAGTCATGTTCTTTAGCCTCCCTGCCGTGTTCCCTGAAGTGGTAGGACACACTTCCAATGACTGTATGCAACGATGGGCACACTCTGTTTCTAAAAAGAATCCTTTAAGCCCCAAGGAAGTACAGAAGAACTCTGGATGGATTACAGATGGCAGCACTTATTCCCCTTAATTGAAATGTATGAGTCCTGAGGAACAAGGGTAAAAGTAGGATTTGTCTATCTATCATTGTGACAAATGGGCAGTTTATCGCTTATCATTTGCTCAGCACTGCAGGAAAAGGGTGTAAGTTCAGAAAAATCTATTTCCCACTGAGCAATTATCAATTTTAATATTAAATTTTAAAATGATTTTTAATTTATCAACTGGTCCCCGAATTGAGGATTGGAACTGTCAGATCTCTGCTGTAGATAATAGGGCTGACAGCAGGTCATATCCAAAGTCCATAGATAATGAACATTTTGTAAATCTGTACTGCAGCTTTTTCTTTTTCTTCATTGTAAATTAATTGATCTTCTTGCTATTAAAGAAACCATCAACTGCCCGGCATTTCTTTCCAGCTCCTTCTCTTTTTGGTTCAAATGCAAAGCCAAACACTTCTAAATAAACCCCGATTTTAATTAAAGAAGCTCTGGTCCCTAGAAAAGTGACATCTTCCTGCCTTACTGAGATGGGAAGTTTTTGACTTTGATGCACTGCAGGAAAAAAAAGCAATAAAACAGGGGTAAGTGACCCGAAAGCTCTCAGAGGTCAAAAAAGTATTGGTCTCCTTGTGCCCTTCATCCTCATGAGAGTGAGGCCTTCTTCTGCTTTGTCATTCAGGATCCATAAGAAAATTCTGCGCTCAGTAAACCCACACATCTAAGTTCTCTCAAGGCCACCACATCTCATACATGGGAAAGCAAGGGTTTCATGAAGACCACAATACACTGCTTGGCCCTGACCTCTACAAGGCACCCAAAAATGTTTGAGCACGTCAGACAGTGGGGCATCTTACTGTGTTCTAGAAGAACTTCATCTTCCCCTGGTATACAACAGTAGAAGTTCCATCCGTTATATGATGATACAACACCAGTCATGTCTAAAATGGCACCTTCTACAGGGCCAAGTTTAGCTTTCTACCCAGTTTTAAAATGGTTCTCTCTAGCCAGCTTTAAGAGAATATTTTCAGTGGAATGATTGAATCTCACTTCACTTATCAGATGATCTAATTGAGAAATTAATAATCTGTGTGAACTTAGAGCTAGCCACATAAATTCTGAAACTCAAATTTGCACCATGTCTTTTTGCCATCTTTCAAGATTACTCTGACATTGGTGAAAGTTTGTCACATGTGCAAGAACAGAGTAAATTGACTAGGAGATTATTGTCAAGATCCATGACTACCAAAGAAAGTTCCTTATACCAGCCATTTTCTTTGGGGAAAAAAAAAATCTTATCATTTTATCTGTAAGTATAAATACCCACCTACGATGAACAGTAAATACTATTTTCTCCCCAAACTGATGGAACTTGCTAGAAATAAAGCTCTCAAAGATGCATGCATCAACTGTTATAAGTCATCACCTCAAGCATTTTACACAATGACTTGCATAGGAGACATCAAAAATATGTCCTGGATGAATAGATAAATGATTTAAGTGTACAAGTACAGGAGCAGCCGGCTGTATACAGGACTACAAAGCCAACCCAACTACTTAATAACACAAAATAATGTAAGTCTGTGAGAAGAAGAGAGAGCCCAGCCATCTTGTAAAAGTTGTGATATTTTCCCCAAAGAGTAAAATTGAAGAGCAGTTTCTCCCCACCCCAGGAGAAGAAAGATCAATGCCAGCTGCCCAGCAGTTCCTAGAAGTCCCACAGTGTGACACAGACCTGGTAGAGGAGGGAAAATTGAGGTGAGGAAATAGATTTCACTTGCGAGCTTAAAGTAGTGATTATAAGCAATAGGGAAGAAGTAATTATTTTTTAAACGGTGAGCACTACCCAGACAATGTGCCAATCTTCTATTTAAATGTAGCTGTGTTGAAAGGTAACTGTTTGCTGGGCACGTGGTTTTACCACTGTGAATGTCTTGAGTCCATTGGAGTGAAAAGGAAATATTTTAAGAGTCAGGTGAAAACGGGCAATATGTTACTGGTTGCTGCTGTTATCTGTGGAAGGAGCATAATGGAAAGACCTCTTTGCTCTCCTCAGACAACACCTTTCTAAGAGCTCTGATATGGTCAGATTTCAAGACTCTTTGTGCAAAATTGAAGAGTGAAGCCTTTACTACATCAAGACTTTCAGTGACATTTTTCAGTTTAAGATTTTTTTTTCTTTTTGACAACTTGCAACCTCTTCTGCTACAGAAAGAAAAATAACCAGGAGATAAAAGTTGCAAGTAGGACTCTAGTTGCCCTAGGAAATGAAATCTGGCCTCCTCTTTTTCAACATCCAACTCAGCTCTCAGGGACCATCTTTTATAAAGCTCTTGTGAGTCTACCCTTCCTCATCCTCATCCTTCCCAAACCTTCCTTTTATTTCAGGACATAGTTGTCACAGAACCCATTAAAGAAGAGGAAAAAACATCATTCTGTTCCTCTTTCCAGCTTGGCCACACTGGTTTCAGGTGTGGAAACTGTTCCAGAGACTGGCATTCTCCGGAGTCAGGTCTCTCTGAGCAGCACTGCCTGCCTCACCCCAGAGCAGTCAGAAAGGAGACCCTGCCAGGGAGCTGCCTTGCTAAACTTCTGGAGGGACTAAGCTACCAGAACCTGAGTCTAGAATAAAGACTTCAGCGGCTGAGAAATTTTGTTTTGTTTTGTTTTGTTTTGACCCAGTGAAACTTTTGCCTCACAATCAGTCATAAGGACCCGAATGAATGTAACCTCCAGGAATGGCATAGAACCTCTAAAGCATGGTGACATACAGTTGTAATCCCAGCACTGTGGAGGTGAAGACAGGAAGACCCCGGTGTTTGCTGGCCAGCCACTCTAGCCTGGTTGGTAACCTCCAGGTTCAGCTAGAAAGCCTGTTTGAGAGGAAGTGGACAGTGTTTCTGCAGATGACCAACACAGTTGTCCTCGAGTCTCCACATGCCGCACGTTAGGCTTTGAAAGCATAGCGATCAGTAAGCACCATGTAACCTGGATTTTTTGACATGGAGATTGTCTTTAAGGAGCCACAGGGGAGCTACTATGGTGTTTCAGCACCTTCTTTATAGCTGAGGAGCCACAAAAGAACCTTAATTTCACAAAGCTCATGTAAGCAGCTAAAAGTGGCCTTGAAAGTGCATCCTAGGTCTCAGTGAATAATGTCTAGTTCAACTGGGACAAGGGAACGGAAGGCTGGTAGGAGACGCTGCGTGTCATGTCACAGGCAGAGGGTCCTGTGTATCCCAATGAATAAACACACACACACATGCATATACATGCATACATACACACCCTACCCTAACAGTAACCCTAACCCCTAAACCTCACCCTAACTCTAACCCTAACCCCTAACCCTATATGTATATGTGTATGTGGAAGGTATGTATGTGGATATGTGTACGGATATATGTATATATACATATATATGTATACACACATATACACTTCTCTCTGAATCTGTGTTTTATGACCTTGAGGTCAACAAACATCATATTTCAGATTTCTTTTTGGAAAGCAAAATTATTTCTGTACTAAATGAACATGGATAAACTTTAATTTTTTGCCAGCCATACTTTAAGCAATATAGTACAACTATATGCATACTATTAAACATTAATTAAACGTAATATATTCACATTATATTACAAGCAATACAGACGTAATTCAGAGTACACACAGAATGAAATGTATAGGTTCTATGCAAAGGCTGTACTGTATTTCTATAAGAAACTTGAGTTTGTAAGGACCTGGAGATACACAGGGTCCTGGCACCAAACCCTACAGGTAAGGGCAGACAATGGATCGATATGCATACTTATATCTTTCCTATTTTCACTCCTAGGCCTTTCATTCTTAAGGAGTTTGCCCAGATACAAGACTACGTTTATTTTCTACCCTTTCACTGCATCATGTAAGTTCATAAAAGTATAAAACAGGCAATGTCCAAACAACACTTCTTCAGTCTTACTTGGTGCTTAAAATTTCATCCCTCTTATATTTGTTTTAATGCCTAGCAGCATAAATATGCATGTACAGCTATATATGCTCACGCACCTTTATAGAGACTAACAGCAGGAGACTTTTGACCTTGGTCTGAAGAGGAAGAAGCTACTGCATTAACTACTGACAGAATCGACAGTCTCATACTTTGAATTAAAGAGGAGAGGGAAGGAACTCATTCCCAGGAGAGAATTCCTTAACAACAATTTAGGCTTCTGCCTAAGAGGTATGCTTTGTAAATTACATTTGAAAACAAATGACTTTTCTTTTTGTACAAGGTTTAACAAGAATCATGCAAATCTTTTTGCCAGAAACCTTACAGAAATATGAAAGGTAGAAACAGAAGGTGTATGGAGCCTCAGAGTTATGGAGAACAATTATGCTAATAAGTACAACAGTTCCATATTAACACTGGTGAATAAACAAGTGGGGACAGGGGGGCCACAAAAAAGAGTGAGATGTGGGTGAAACCTACTTACTCCCAACCCAATATTCGTTGATTTTTTTAATGACTTACATGACTTTGTCAAGACGGGGTTAGTTATATGTTGTGGCAAGGCTGTGTATTTGAAGGCTTGTTTCCCCCATTGGGAGAGCAATTTGGAGAGATGTAGGAGATTAGGCCTCATTGGAGGTTAGGCTTTGAGAGTTTGAAGACTCAAGTCCTTTCCAATTTGCTCTCTGTTTGGTGCTTATGGTTGAAAATGTGGACTCTGAGTTTTTGGTCCTGCTGCCTTCCCTGCTTTTTGCTGCCGTGCCTGCCCACCAGAATGGTCTCTTATCCCTCCAGCTACATACGCCCAAATAAATCTTCTGGAAGTTGCCTTGGCCATGGCATTTTATCACAGGGACAGAAAAGTAATTAGCACAATATATAATATTCCATTTTCTCATTGTTTAGGGGTTCTGTAACATGCTGGTTAATCAAAGGGATTAACAAGGACCTGGGCAGGGTTCAAAGGCTGTTGGCTTAACTCTTGTGATCAGAAAATAGTAAAGACACAAAGACTTCCTGTTTACTTGTTCTGGATCATGTGCTGCATTGCAGAGGGATTTTTCTAGATGTTTCAGCCCACCTTCTGGATGGGTTTGGAAACTGTTCTGATTTCTGAGTGAAATCCTAGCATCCGTGTTGACTTGAATCCCATCGTCTGTCTTTCCCATTTTTGTGTAAAGCCTTCACCTGCTCTTTCATCAGGAAAAAGAAGAGGCAATATGTTTAAAGCCTCATTTGAAGGTGTAATATTGTGAGAACCAGATAGAGATTTATGTACCAGCATCTCATGAGACCACTGAGCTCTTCAGCTGCATTGGAAAACTTGGGCCAAGATGTATTTTTCATTTTCAGAACATGCACCAACCAAACCTGGGAGGCTGCTGCTGTTCAAAAAGAGAGACATGAGGTTGCATTGACAGTTCTACTTAATGGTGCTTTTCCTGAATCCAGAGAATGACAGACCCTTGAAAGTGGCATTTGTCCCAGCAGGGACTCTAAAATAGTGCTGCAGGTGTAACTTATGTTGGGAGGGTTGCAATTAACACACCAGATGTGCAGAGAAAAGGGACCTTCTTTATTTTCAATAAATGGTAGAATCTCTCTCACAAGCCTTCACCCTGCTGGTGGCCCCTGGGGTTAGGACACAGGGAGGAGTGGGCTATTAATGTTCAGCTACTTGGAGTAAAATAGCCTCTTTGGGGTATTTTTTTAGTAAATTTTGCTAAAGGACATACTTCTCTCTTCTTATTCTTCTTGCAACAAATGATGTTTCAGTAGAACAGATAAGCATAGACCTCATTATTTGGTGTTGGGGACAAGCTGAATCTCATGCCGGCACCTAGTCAGCTGTCCACATTTGACCAACTGGCCTGGTTTGTAACATTTCCTCCCTCTGAATGCACTGTTGTATTCATCTTTGAGATGAGCACATATACTTGTCATAGTTCTTGGAGGGCCAGCTCATCTCCCAGATGACTTAACTCTAAACTTGTATATCACTAATTTTCCTGAAGTCTTCAGCCTTAGTTTGGAAGTCTCCCAATGTTTTGTTTTGTTTAGATCAGAGCTCAGAGCATGTCTTCCAACTTTCTACCCTAATTTCAACTTTTCTCCTTCTTACCGTCCTGTGGAACAGAAGGTATGCTTGTCTTTGCCTCCTTAATCAATGGCTATTTCTTTCATAGCTGGCTTATTTTGGGCAGTTGTCACAAATTGCCATAGACTGGAATAATGTATTTCTTATAGTCCGAAAAGCTGAGAAGTCTAAAATCGAGTCAATGCTATTCCTGATGAAGGCTTTCTCTCTTGTGTTTTCTTATGCCTATATTCTCATTGCATTTTCTTATGGGAGAGAGAAGAAACTGAAGGAAGAAAGAAACCAGACAGAGAGGGAGAGAGGAATAAAGACAGAGAGGGCAAAAGAGAAAAAGAGAGAGAAAGGATGCAGCATTCCTCTTATGCTTTTTTACAAGACAATAAGTCTATCACAATAACTCTACCCCATGACATACTTGATTTTCAAGGACCACATTTCAGAATCCCATGTTAGAAGTTAAATTGTCAACATATGAGTTCTGGGGAAAACAGTCAGTAAGTAATAATGATAATTTTTTTCTTTGTTCTGAAAGCACATCCTCCAATGCATACTTTCTCAGATGTCATATGTTAAAATGGTACCACATGCTTAGTAGTGGAGGTAGATGGCTTGAGAGGAATAAGATTATTAGGACAGTAAAATACCCTTTTCATTGTTTTAAAAATATTTTCCTTTTTATCAGTCACTAAAATTGAAAGACTTCTCTGGTTTTTGTTTTGTTTTGTTTTGTTTTTGTTTTCAGAAATAGGGTTTTTCTGTGCTAACAGCCTTGGTTGTCCTGGAACTAGCTTTATAGACCAGGCTAGCCTCATACTCACAGAGATCCACTTGCCTCTGCTTCCTACATGCTGGGATTAAAAGCATGCACTACCATGCTTGGCTGAAAAGACTCTTTTTAACGTGCAAAGTTAAGATGTCAACACCCGTGAGGCAGCGGTGGCGGTGCACGCCTTTAATCCCACCACTTGGGGGGCAGAGACTGGTGAATCTCTGAATTCAAGGCCAGTTTAGTGTACAGAATGAGTGTCGGGACAGCCAGGGCTGCCCAGAGAAAGCCCCTCTACATTAAAAACCAGGGCATGTAAACGGCTGTGACAGGAGTGTATGTGCACTTGAGCACACTGTGTGCAGTCATGACTGTGATTGTGTCTAGATTCCTTAGGTGAGGATCTGGAAGGGTGTTCTGAGAGTGCAGCTGTAGAGTTCTCTGCCCACGAGAGTAAGACCCTTTTGAGTAATTTCAACTTTTGGTCGTGTCAAAACGTACAGTGTTTCATCACTTGGTAAGGGCAATGGTGCCTTGAAAATACACGTAAGCTGTCAACCTGGAGCTCACTCCCCTCTCAGACTGTACGCATTTCCTCCAGGTTCAGGGAGATGGCTAGTCGCTGGAGACTGACTTTTCTACCTCAGCTGGCCTTGGCCTGGGATAAAATATGTGTTTCCTGAGAACACCTCATAATTCAGACTTTACAACAGAGGTCCCTTCTGGAGTTGCCACACTGAATATTTATTCTGCTCCCCCAGATTTTCTTGTGGAGGACAGACATAGCCCCCCTCACCCCGGCTACATTGTATGAATTAAGCTGATGTTTAGACAATATTCTGTTTTCCCTCTAGAATAAAGTAAGTCTGTGTTTCCCTCTCAAATAGTATCCCAAAAGTTATTTTCAAGTACAAGCAACCTTATAGAAGCCAAGTATATGAAATCTCCTACAGAAAATTCCATCTGCTAAATAATTATTTGCCATAAACATAGAAGAGTAAAATGACCTAACATGATATCACATTGTGCTTATAAACAGTCCCTTTTATAGCTGATGTGGGGGAGGGGCTGGATGGCAGCTTTGAGTTATTCACATATTATTGATGAGTTTTAGCCACATAAAATTTGCTAGTAACCTGCTCTCCTCACAAAAATTTTATTGCTGATGATTGAGAGATGATTGTAATTGAGTTCATTTGGTAACACATTGCTTTTGGTCAAGGGCTATGTAACTCTAAATAGATTGCTTTGTCATCTCCTGGAAATAACTCGTAGGCCAACGTGACTTTTCTAAACACACTTTCTAAGAAGCCATGATTTGGGAAGAGAAGGAGAATTGTGTCCAACCTCCCTCAGAGAAAGCTTTCTACCTTGGAAGAGGTTGCTGGGGCTTTATTTGATCAAGTGTAGAGTGGAAACAATCTTCCTAAGGCAGTTAGGAGGATGACCTGAGTCAGAGCCTTTAGTGCCTGGCCACTTTGTACAGTGTGGACCTGAGAACAAGCAAGACACTCCTTTACACTCAAAATATCCACCCTGATGTTAGGCACTACAGGGATGGAGTTAGGGATGGAATACTACCATTCCGGTGTGATGCAGTCAATGTGTGAGGATGGAGCACTGGCTGCTGTGAAGGAGGGTTTCTCAGAAGAAATGGAAATCCTCCACGCTGTGCATGAAAATCAACCACATTGTTCTCTCTGTCAGTTGATCCTAAAATGTTGCTTTCTTGCACTTCCCAACCCTCTCTTTCTTCCTCACCCCACTACCTATTAATATTGCCTCCAAATGTAATCTTTAAAATTTTTATATTAATTAGTTTATTTACTTTGTATCCCAGCTATAGCCCCCTCCCTTCCCAAGCCCACCCTCCTTCCCTCATCTTTTCCCTGTCCCTCTCCAAGTCCACAGATAGGGAAGGTCCTCCTCTCCTTCCATCTGATCCTAGCTTATCCAGTCTCATCCTCAAAATATACTCTTAATTTTAGTTCAAAGCCAATTTTTCACTGTCCCAATCCTTCTTAATTGCTTTTGAAGTTACTATTAACCACGATTTAGTAGAATGGCCTAACTCACTGGATCTCAACTGAGATGTTCCTTTCATCAGAGGCTGACCGTTCTGGTCAGGTAGTGTCATGCACATTTCATAGCACAGAGCACGTACTAGTCTTTCATTGCTCTTCTTTTAGTTTATTCAAAATTAATATTTAACATTGCCCAGTTCAATGGATTTAGGTTGCTGGCTTCAAAACACAATTTTGAAATGACTAAAAATATACATCTTTATCTTATAGAGTATATAAATAATTTATACTTATGTAAACAAACTGGGAACATGCTTGTTTGTTTAGTTACAAACAAGTTTACAGAAACCAATTCAAATTAGTTTGAGCAAAATAAAAATTATCCAATTTTCAGAATCTGCTGGACCTGGGTCCTTGCACACTATCATCCAAGTTCTTTCCTGTCCTCAACCTCCTTCCCTTTGCCCATCAGTATCTTGGTTCAGCTTTCATACTGCCCATACAACAAAAAATAGTCGCCAGAATTCAAAGCTGGTCATCTTTATAGCAATTCACGGCACAGAGATGAGAGGGGTATTTTCCAAATATATTCTGCAAAGTTCCTGAGGATGACTCTTGCTAAATCATGTGTGTTCTTTGAAGAGCTGAGATAGTTTTACCTGATTAGTCAAAAGAATTACATGCTCACCATCATGGCAAGGGAGACACCTGTTTTCAAACAGCATCTCTATCAGTTTGGAAGTAACAATATCTGAAAGAAAAAAGGCTTAATAAACAGTACAAGAGATACTTAGTTTAATGAGAAAAGGTCAGATATGATGTGCATTTCTGCAACGTTAGCTGGGGCAGGAGAGTGTGTTGAGTGTGACCAACCTTACTGCCGTTATTCCCTATCAGCAAGAGTCAAGTGAGGATTATCCATTGTGTCTTCATGTATTTCCAATCTTAGTTCAGCTCAAAGGGAACAGATCAAATCAAAGGCAAAGAGAAGTATAGGTTCAAATTGAAACAAGGGCTTTCAACACTGTAAAGAAATGACACAAGGAATTTAGAGAAAGCTTACCTGGGAAGGAGTCTCTGTAGGCACACTTGGACCTCCACAGGAGGTTATAAGTGAGTTATGCCTAAGTCCCATGAACAAGGCCAAGAGGCCATCCAGGTACACTCCAACTAGAAGAGCATCTTCCCTAGTCGGGTAAACATCCACATACCAACCCTTCAGCTACAGCTTTACTTTTTGTTCACGTTTTTCAAATTTTTGTAGTTAATTATTTATTACAATTTATTCACTTTGTATCGCAGCTGTGCTTTTTTAAGGGAGTTGTGAGGTCATGCCAACAGGTACACAAGGAGCACATTTATGTGCTCAGAGATCTGGTTTACAGCTTATAAAGCCTGAAAAAGATCAGAAAAGTACAGATAATTTAGTGGACAGAAAAGTGAAAGTTATATCTTTCTTTTCTCTCTTTTTCCTTTATCCCCCACCCCACCGGAAGTCGATGTACCAGTCTCATTGTTAAAAAAATAAATAAAAATATATCAAAAAAACAACAACAAAACCATAATAAGCAGCTCTGCAACAGGAATTTTACTAGGATCTGAGAACCAAGTAATAAGTAAGGTTAAGGTCTTCTCAAAGAACACTGCCCTGTAGGGAAGACAGCCCTTTCAACGGACAATTAGGTATGCTACATTAAAGGTCTGCAGAGGTGTGATCGGAACCTGTATGGTAAAGGTTCGGCAATCTAACAATAACTATATGTCTCTATTGCCAGCAATTATGCTGTTACAGATTGATTCATCTGGGATCTACAGTGTCTTCCGTTACATGTTAAATAACCCTGGTAAGAGCATCACTTTAATCAGGATTGACAGGGGTTCCTAGATGGTGCAAATTAATCAACCTGATCATCATTCCAAGAACAAGCACATGAAAAGAACAGTTATCTCAGAGCTTGAAGAGCAAGGAAAAGGGAAGAGAGAATATGAAATCTTTTGGAATTTGGAAACAAAGTCTGACTTTCTCTAAGAGACCGTTTGGGGCTTAGGCTAGCTCCAAACTTCCATGTTTTCTCCTGGAATTCCCAGATGTGTTTTGTCAGGACACTGAAGAACACTTGATACTGTAGGATAGAAAATGGACAATTTACTAACTTTGGCTGTATCTGGGTTCACTAGGAAGAACTGAACGAAATTTACACTACCAGACATATGGATTCTCAAGGTCTGGGAAAAGGGTGAAGTTCAGACATACCCAGAAAGGTTATCATTAAATAAAGGGACACATACTCATTTCATCATTAATCTTACTGTAATTATAATAAAATATTGAGATAACAAACTTGCAGGAGCAAAGGCTTGTTTGCACTTATGTTTTTGGATGTTCCAGCCCCTGATGAGGTAGATCTTTTGCTTTGGTTCCTGCTGAGAGTATTAGATAACAATGGAAGGAATACTGTATTCAAAACTGATTTATGTGCCCAGAAATCTGGTTGAAATCTGGATGTGGGCATTGCCATGTCTATGAAAAAACTCCTGTCTCAATGTTGTATAAAAATTCTTCTCTATCATTTTTAATTGGTTGATAAAGAGCTGAACAGCCAATAGCTGGGCAAGAAAGGAGAAGAGGTAGGACTTGTGATCCCAATGAGGGGGGGGCTCCAGAAAGAGAGATGAGAGAGAAAAGGAGGATCAAGGAGAGGGAGGCCATAAGGCCAAGGAACAATGAGGAGGTCACTATGAAGACAAAGATGGAGCAGGAGCAGCCAAGGCAAGACAAGATGTCAGTTAATGGGGCACATTACCTATAGTCTCGACCAGCATAGCATAGATGAATATCTGCCCTGCTTTCTTGCTTTAATTGCATTAATAAATGTAATAGGTCTCCATATCATTATTTGGGAGGTAGAATGGTTGTAGAAAAAAAGAACATACTCAAATTTTACAAGGTGATGCATGGTAGGACAAGCTGAGCCCTTCATCAGACTGAAAGCAAAGAGGTTCAGCCAAGATCACACAATCTAAAGTGAGGGCATGCCCTCCATAACCCAAGGATCTCTCAAAAGCATCCACATCTCAAAGGTTTTTCCACTTTCTAACAGTGCCACCCCAAGAACCCAGACTTTAAGACATAGACTTATAGGGCACATGCAACATCCAGATTGAAGTACCAACTGAGATAACTCAACAGTAAGTCAAAGCTGAATAGAAAGACAAATTTCAAGTTCTTATTAGGAAGGCGGACTTGGGTCCTCAGAAACTGCGCATGGGATAAGATATGTATATACCGAGAGTGCTGTGGTGATTCTAACCACACTGAGAAGACATCATATGCCTAGATGGGAAATACAACAGTGGAGCATCCTAGAATAAAGAGTGTGTTTCATCATAGCTTGTGAATCTTCGTAAATACCAAGATTTACCCATAAGCGTGAAGAAATATAAAGGACCATAAACACAGACTAATGGAAGACATTCCATCACTCTTTGTGGATGAGGCAAAGCCATATTTGCTCTTGATAGAGAAAGGAAACATTGCTTGCACACATAATGTCAATAAATAATCCAGGGTGAATTGAAGAACTAACAACAACTTATTATTTCCATGAACAGAGATGCAAGGTCAGGAGAGAAAATAATTAAAGCATGCAAGGCAGACCAGGTAGTTATTCTTTAAAGTTCATTGTAACATCTAATGAGTTGTGTCAGCATGTAATTTGAACATATGGGCAAAGAAACAAGAAGAGAAGCATACCTGAGATTAGTGAAAAAGGACTATTCACTCCTAACAAAGGAACATTATAAAAGGAAAGAAAAAAAAGATAATCCTCCCCATCTTTCTCTGGGTCCTGAGTGCCTGGGTGGAATTACTAGAATCGCCACAGTAGCCTATAGATTAATTTAACACAGAGAAGAGGAATAACTGCGATATTGGCTGAGACATGGAGTTGGATCCCTGATTGACCCTATTACCTCTGTGATAAATGTCTAAAAGAACAACTGGAGTGGAGAAAGGATTTTTCTTTTGTGGTTCATGGGTTCATAGGGTCTGGTGCATAGTCAGCTGGTTGCCCTGATTTGCAACTGAGGCAAAGTCAAACATCATGCAGGGAATCAGGTGGCTGAGCAAAGCAACTCACTTCACAGCAAGAACCAGACAAGACACATCTTCCCTGACACTCTCCCAGTGACTTTCTTGGTCCGTCGAGGCTCTACCTCCCATCATACAATGAATTCACCAAATAATTACACCTTTGATTAGATCAAAGCCTTGGAATCCAGCCAATTTCCTGAAGCCCATCGGCTGGCGAACAGTTCTTCAACAAATGAACCTGTGGGGGACAACTCATCTTCAAAGTATACTTCATAGAAGTCCAGTATTGCTTAGGCCCATTTTCTGCTGTTTGCTGTCAGAAGCGCTTGAAAACAGAGACAGAGCTGTTGAGTTGTGATTACTCCACTACTTATGACAGCTGGTGTGCTAAGGCTCAGTTGAGTCACTGAACTCCTACCTATTATCTACCCCATACTAAAGCGCTTCCATTCCCAAATAAGCCTGTTAGACTACCCCTCTGCTGAAACACCTCCACAGGCTTCCTCGCTTTTGTGGAGGACTATCTCTTCTATGATAGGGAGGAGCCTTATGAAATCTTGTTTGTCTACAATCCCATCAGCCTCCCTCATCTCTAAACCATGCGTCTGGGACATGAAGCATTGCTTCCTTCATTGTCACGGTGTGTCAGCCTTCTTTGTGGCCCTTAGACTACACACAGGAAGGTTGCTTTGCCTGTGATTCCTATGTTATTTTCTCACTGATGTGATAAAACGGCTGATAAAAACAGCTGAGGAAAGGAAGGAATAATTTGGGCCCCTAGTTTCAAGGAATTGTCCATCTTAGCAGAGAAGGCATGCCAGGAGGAGCAGGGGGCATCTGCACATTGCCTCTGCAATCAGAAAGTAGAGAGGTAAATGCTGGTATGTTCCTTCTTTCTCCATGATATTCAGTCCAGGACCGCAATTTACACAATGCTGCAGCCCTGTTTGGAGTAGGTCTTTCATCTTGATTAACCCAAACCAGAAAATCTCTCACAGACATGACCGCAGCTTTTCTCCTAAGTGACTGGATCTCAGAGTAGCATTAACTCCCGCAAGGTCTTTCCCTTCAATCTATCTGAAAAACCTGTTTTCTACCCATCTTTACCTCTTACTTCCTTTCCTTCTGAGTTTCCTAGCATCTCTGTTGTACCTAGAAGATTTTTATTTATTTCCATGCAGGCCTCAGTCTTCCTCAGTAGCCTAAGTACCTGTGGTGGCCAATATTGCCAGTGAACTTTGATCAAAGAATGATAAAGTAACTGGCAGGTCATTATTGCTGACTATGTCATGAAGTTGTTTCCTACAGTGATTAGTCTTGAGGTCACTAGACTAAGCAGCACTTGCTCTCATCAGTGGGCCACATCTGATGATCCGTTGGGAACCCACATGGAACAGAGACCTCCATCTTCTCCTGCCCTCAGACATGTGAATCTGGTTCCTGAACCTTGTTTCTCAGCGAGGCTGACGAACAAGGTACCCCTGAAATCTATCTCCGTAACTTCAATAACGTGATAGATATTAATTGTCATTCACAGAATCACAAAATAAATGAAGAAATTAGTCAAATCCTCTAGGATTTGAAAAGTTAGAAATAAATCCTGTAATACCTAGAATCCTTCTGCCGAGGACTGCCTCCCACACGTCTTCAGGCTATCACAGCTCACCAGTCTGCTAATGCTGCCGCCTAGACAGTCGTCACCTTCATCACCTCAAGCGATTTTCCTGATTAGCGCTTATCCACAGGGCCAGATCATTCTGCTGGGCATGACATTTTTCTACTGTGTTTGAAGTGTGAATGGGAAAGGCTGGTGTATAGCCATGACGGGGTTGTTTGTGACAGTCATTTAACACATGCATGACACTGCAGGAGAAATCTAAATTAGAAGCATTTAGTAATGTACAGCCTAAGATAAATACCATGTAGTCTTTGCTGAATTGCTACATATACATATATATGTCATTTCTTGATCATATACAAAGCATACATGTATATTTTCATTCATGAAACATTAGCAAAGAAGACTGATAAGGGGTAAAAATTAAGGATTGTTGTCGGACTTTCCATCAAGTGGCATAATTAGTGACATTTACGAATTGATGAGTATTCATGAATACATATTAAAAGAGAGAATAAGTGTATTCATGAAAAGGTAAAATAAGATCACACGATAAAGTATCTTGGCATTCTATTTATGCAATTTTCTCAATGAGTCTAGTTCAGTGGCTTCCCAAGGGACACAAACCATGGCTTTCTGGGGTCTGAAAAAAGCCAAAATAGTCTCTGATGGCTAGGAAAGTTGTCTGCAAAGCCATGTTGGTAGCTTTCAAGCCTGGGAAACACCAGTACCGAAATGCCTCCTCGATTTCATTTTCTAAGCTTCATAGTTGGGTAGCAGTCAGGCTGCAGGCATGGTGTTTTGAAAGGATTATTGCGCTTCCTGAGATGTTAAAGCCACTCCAGCTTCTGCCCCCACGGCTTGGGACACCAACCGAGACATACTGCCATCACGTAGCTGCCATGGACTGTCTCTCGTGGCTTCCTGCTTAATGACATTCCAAAGCTCTGCTCCTTCTATTACGCAGCCTCCTTGTCACCAACTCCCTCTCTGCTCCTTTAAAAGCCTGTTTCTATTTCTTTTGCATTTACCTCATTTATCTTACCTTCACACTTCCCTGACCTGATTACCCTTAGACATCATCACTCCTGTTTCCCTTTATGTATCAGTGGCTGCTACTTGATATTACACTGATATTTTAATATCGTAACGGAAAATGATAAAGGCCAATCAATTACATTGTATTATCCATTGTGTTCCATTGGGATTGATTTTCCTCTATGTAATCATGTTTGCAGCCATAAAAACAAAGATTAAAAAGGAAGTTCTCTCTGTTTTTCATATGCAAAGGAGTCGTACAGTAAGCTTGCCTAATAATGCTGCTGCTAAGGGAGTTTAACCCCAGCTCCAGAAGCAGCGTCCTCAGGAGTTGGCTGCAGCCATGGACAGCACCCAAGGCTGGAGGAGTTTTCCCTGATGCTCCTCTTCAAGAAAACCTGGCATTATAGTTACTTTCTCATAATTGGCAATCCTGTGTTGGCTGCACATTTTTGTATTCCATGAGAGGCTCTTACATTGTCACTTTGATTTCTCCTTACAATATATACCGCCCCAAATCCCCCACATTAAATAACTTAGCAACGTGCGGATCATGAACCTTCCCTAGTGCTGCTGTGTCATTCACCTCCTTAAACTTCAGTGGCTTGCTGAGGCTCCTGGTCCTGGAGAATAAGGATATATTAACTGCAACCTGGGCACATTCAAATGCCAGGGAGGTAATACAAAGCAGAGTAAATAGCTATCAGGAGTAGCTGAAGAAACCTCCCACTCTCTCTTCAGTAGGAAGCATCTGAGAGCCAGGAATAGGCTTCTAAGAGAAGAGTCACGGAGGCTAAGTCCTCTAATTATGAGCTCCCCATGCTTGGAAACAGGCGGCATCCCCACGTGGCAGCTCCAGGCACGGTGAAGAGCAGAGATCCTTCCTAACTTGTCTCAGCAGCCAGATCGGGACTCTGCAATCCTCAGGGCCACACTTGTAGACCACACTGTCTTTTGTTTGGTGTAGAGGCATGAAGGAACACTTGCTGAGCAGAAGCTTTGCAAAGCTGGGATAATCAACCTATTGTCTTAGAGTCAGGACTTCTGTGGCTCTCCTTACCACCCCTTCTCCTCTGTTGATTCTTCCCCCAGAAAGAGGCAAATGGCAGTTCACTAAGCATCCTTCAAGGGGCTGGGGAGATATTTCCGGTGACAATGTATTTGCCAAACAAGGATGAGGACCTGAGCTTGATTACCCCCAGAACTCATGTAAAAAGTAGGCTGTGGTTTGAAGTACTTGTATTCCCAGTACTTGGGGGGCAGAGACAGGAGGATCCCGGAGTTTCTGACTAGCCAGTCTTACTCAATCTTCCAATTCCTGGACAATGAGAGATCCTGAATCAAAACTAAAGGTGGATGGCTTTTGAGGAATACACTCATGAACACACACACACACAGACCTACATGCATATGAACAAACACGCACACACACAGGGGGGGGGGTTACAAATCATTCTGGTTATAAACAAGGAGGAGAGTTCAATGGCAGAGTTCAAGGTTTGTGACCTCAAAATTCCCCAGCATACATATGTATATAGACATACCCAGACACTGGTGTTTTCTTGGAGTCCCATCCCTGCTGCTGCACAGATCTGGAGAATCCTGAGAGTACAGTCTAGGTGGGACATCTGCAGCTACCAGCTGGTGGGTAATCTTCCCTAGTGAAACCCCGAGATGCTTCTCCAGAGGATCTCACACTCTGGAAATCCCTCTTGTCACCTGACAAGTGCAGTGTGAGTCATATCGACTTCCATTTTATGAGAATACATATAGTGTAAAAGAGAAAGTCAAGTACACTGTAGTGTACTTCACAAACCTGTGCCCTGCTCATCCCTCCCTGATGCTTCTGGGTTCTGTCAACCCATTCCAAAACCTGCTTACTCAGTGGCAGTGGTGAACTCAGGAGCAGGCAGGAGTTCCTCTGGGGTAGTCTGACAAGCAAATGAGGCCAAGAGGGAAGAGGGAAGGCTGCAAAGCTGCCCCTTCTCACAACAAAGCCCTGAGCTCCTGTTTGCTCATTTGGTTAAAAAAAAAAGTCTTCAAATGCTTCCAGCAGCACCCTCCCTGGGAGAGTTCATGCTCAGAGCCACTGAGTCATTTTTATTATATAACAAACAGTTGCTCCAATAGGATATCTCCGAATGGTCATTATCTCCCCCTCCGACTCCAATGGCCACAAATCTCCAGGAGCACAGGGCAGACCCGCAGCTGTCTCCTTCTTCAACACCCCCACCCCTGTACTCGTAAATAAATAAGCTCCAGGACTAGCAGGGCCTGGTGAGCTAGCCTTGCAGCCGCAAGAATAGAAGAATGATCTGGAACTTTAAAGGAAACCGTCCAAATGCTTTGTGGCACACTTAGCGCTTTGAGAGTGGGATAGCTACGGGGCTGGGGTCAGATTTCCTCCTCAGGGGAAATTACTCAAATAGGTTTTTAAAATTTATAGTGTGTGTTGTGATAATAAATAAAAATAAAATGTACCGCCCCAACTCAGAGTCACTTAGGCTGAAGATATCCTCTGGGGTTCGTCCCCTCGACTGCTGTTTTCACAAAAGCTGGGGAGGGGTTTCCACAAAGCTGTTACAAAACGGTATGTCTCTCTTGCCCCACTCTCTCCTCAGTTGCTTCTGCTGCTCCCAGTTGCAAGGCTCATTTGTCAGCCTTCACTCACACCCAGGCCCCCCTTACCTTGTCTGCTCCCAACAGGCACCGTTCTTCCTTTGCTTTTCCCAGCTCAGTCACAGAAGTTCTTCCCAAATCAAGACCGTTTTGCTAAGCCATCCGCAGCCTTGGCGTCTAATGTCCCAGCATCCTTCAGTGCTCTTCATCTTAATCCCCTGCTGGTCTCCAGCCCAGCCACACACACCTTGCAACACCCCATTTCAGTTCAATAGCAAGGTAGCCCATGCAATTAAACATAAATGTTTAAAATCAAGGACTCAAATTTCGGATGCAATTGTGTGACTGATACTTTCCTGCGTTGCAGAACAGCACAGTTTTGAGGTGAGATTTTAAAGTCTCTCTGATGGATGTTTTTGGTTTTTTGGGTTTTTTTTCCACTATCTGAAAACATTTTTGAAGTATCGAAAGCAACTCAAGATCAGTATACTGAACTCTTCTCAGCGCCTCTCAGACATTGTGTGCAAATGCAAGAAAAGCTGCCCAGCCTGGATGTACCAACATCTGCACTGATCTTGCTTCTGCATCATGGTTCTGCACCATATAACCTATTGTTATCTGATCCCCTGGGGTCTCAGAAAATCTAGCAAAAACAATGTGGAATGGATTCCATGTGTGAAACCTACAGTCTTTATTCCCCTCTTTGCCTCATATTAAGTCAGAATTTATAACACTCCATAGTCGACATGAAAAGCATTTTAAGAGATATGGATGAAATTATCTCCTGAAACTAATTTCTCACATAAAGCTTGAAGAGGGAAAACCTTTCCATAAGCAGCCAGCAGGTGAGAAAACTTCATTTGGTGAATATTTTTATATTTGTCAAATAATGCAAATCTATTCAATTTCATGCAGTCTAAATCAATGATACTTGTGGTACTCCTTGCTAGGGTATAACATCATAAAATGCTGGGCCATCCTCCACCATTTAGAAAATAAAAATAAGTAATTGTTACAAAAATAAGTGAATTAAACTGGGATCTCACAATGCATTCAAAACAAAAGGATGTTTGTCTCTCTGGACGGGAAAAAATGTACAATTATCCCTTTTAATAGCAGCTGTTGTCTGTGGTGCTTCAAGTGAGCGAGGAAGCGTAATTGGCACTGTGCATGTAGTTTCTCTTCTGACTCTCCTACAGTCATTTCGGTCTTCCCCACGTTTTACAGATAAAGAGTACAGATGTTTAGCACACACTCTCAGCCAGCCAGCAAGCGTCAGAGGCGGGATTCAAGACAAGTCAGGACTGTATATCACAGATGCCTATTGAAATAGGATGACTGAAAATCGGTTTGGCTTGTTGATGACCGCTTGCATGCAGGCAGGATTTAGTGACTGCAGGAGAGCTGATGTTTGGATATTGTTTGGGAAGATCCCAGAGGAGAACGTTGGGTCTACAAGGAAAGTAAACTTTTACGGCTGTGTTGGTTCCAAAGACTTGGCAGCCCTAGTTATCCTCACAATTCGCTTGTATTGCTCTGTTACTTAATCAGTATTACACAGCGCCACTTAATCCTTTTTATGGCTTAGCTTGTCTTGTAATGTCGTTGTACTGCTGATAAACCCATTCATAGCAATACCGCACCTTTTGCATTATTTTAGTCTCCGCCATGCTGTGCTTTTAAAGCAAGGATGCTTCGATGCGGAAGTTTCTCCACTGCTACAGCATGTTTTACTGTGCACTGATGATAAACACAGCTACTTGGAAAAGGCTGGGGGAGGGGGAGGTTAAAACCACTTTCAAACAGGTTAGTTATTATATTGTCCTCTAAGATTCTTATTCCAGGGCACTGGTCCCCTTAAATCACAAGTTGAAACCCTCTAGCTTTCATTTTTATCATGCAATATGTCAATTGCATCAACAGTCAAGAGTAGGGTAAAAAAATTAAAATATGAAAGTGCTTCTAAATATTAAAAACTAGCAGTTTCCTTTCCCGACTCCTGAAGACAGTAGTTGTTACAACTTTTTCTTTAAAAACTCTATTTAAGGTCCAGTATCCATTCTGCCAGAACTTTCAATTTCCTTGAAATAAGCACGCCTAAGTGGAAGAATTCTTAACCTAGTATTGTGGCAAGAGCGGCAGCCAGCTTCCTTTGAGAATCAATTAGCAGCCAAATAACTCCGCAGACTCCTGGAATGATACAAGTCTGCTGTATTTCCCCAGGTTACCTGCAGCAAGGTAAATGGCCAAGAAAGCTTTGCTTAGGGAGAGCATGAAAGGATATGCCACACTGGTGGGATGTTGTTCGGGAACAATCTGGGGGAGGGACTTTGGGGGACGCGTGTCTGAAGCCACACGGCAGCTGTTACAAATAATAAAACATCATTCTCATCTGTGGGTTCCTCAGCAGGGTTGTCCCCATACATGCTGCCTGACCTTGCCACTTATTTTATTTTTAGCTTGACCAGTTACCATTAAACCACCAAATGAGTAGACTTGTTTGTTTCCCACTTCTGCGAGATGGTACGGCATCGGCACTGTTCGCTGCCCCTCTCGAAGAGAGATGCCTACAAGGAAAGGGATTAGAGACTGCCACGCAAAGCCTGCCAAAGCGGGCAAGCTATTCCAGTTGGAGTCGAGCAATGCGGCTGGCGCGGGGAGGGAAGGGTGTTAGCACCTACACGGTGCGCAGTGGCAGGGGCAGGGGATGCAGGGAGGGGTTATTTTTAGAAGTCTCTGCTAAGCGCTTTCATCAGCATCTCAATCTCTGTTAAAAAGAACAGCAGATATCTGCATGTTCCTTAGGGGGCACATTGGTGTGTTTCCATATAAAATTTTAGTGTTGGCTGCCTAGAGCGAGGCTTTTCGTAAGAGAATATACAAATTGCTCTTTTTATGGTTCCTTATTTATAGTGAAACAACCATTTTAATAAAATGATTCACTTAGATTATTTTACTGCCCTTCATTATGGGTTTTGTATGCTTTCATTTGTTCTCGCCTTTCCCCTGGGTTGAAATTAAAACGTTTGACTCTGCAATTAATCACACACAGATTTGGCTTTTGAAGTACTTTATTCTTTTACAAACTTGCTAAAATATTATTATATGTATCTAAAGATCAGAATCAATGCAAACCATTTGTTGGCTCACATAGGGCATTCCTAAGCTACGTAAAAGGCGCTGAGAGCATATATCCAGCATTTGTTTGTTGGGAGGAAAAGGAGAGTGAAGTAACTCAGCTCGAGAATTAACTATGTGTCCTTTCCAAATCCTAGGTACAATACTCATGCCTGCCGAGTGCATTTCGGTCACAGTGGCAAGGCATTTGGAGTAAGCAAAGGTTAACGATTGTCTTGTATTTAGAATGTCATATCTAAAGTCCATTGTTTAAAAGGCTTTTCAATAGGATATGAGGCACGCTTGCCTTAAAGCATGAAGGAAAGATATTGAATTTAAGATTGTAACTAAAAATAAATAAATAAATAAATTTAAAAAAATAAAAATAAGAAGATTGTAACTAATAGAAAATTCTCAGGATTATGTATCCAGCTGCCAGTAAATCCAGTTAAAAGTAATAAGACTTAAATTTGGAGATGCAGACGGTTAACTGTTCGGTATTATCTGGATGACTGTTAGCAACCCGAGGGCATTTCGACAGTCAATGGAGCATTTATGTATGAACAGAAATGAAAACTGAGTCCATTAAAAGTAATTATTTCTCATTTTATTTAAAAGTTATGTCCAAGTTAATGCTAAACAACTGATACCATGACAAAATTTATTCATTAAATTATATTTCCAATTTTGGATTTTTAAACAGTGAAAGATTTGAGCGCACAGTCTCTTTGTTTTCAATGAATCTCTTTGCCCAAATTTCTTCTACTTGCTGTGACAACACCTAGCACATCTAATGATTTATAAATAAAATCTAATCTGCAAGTTGGAAAAAGCTATGTAAAAATAAATGCTGCCTTTATTTTATAAATACACATTCTCAGGCATTGTGTTGTGACTTAAATTGTGAAAATAAATCCATGCAGACAGACAGAAGTACAGTCAGATATACAAACACACACACATGCTCGCACATGCGCACACACACACACACACACACACACACACACAAACACACACCCTCCCCTCCTAATTTACTAAGTTAATGTCCCTCCTCAGAAAATAGATGCTGTGACTAAGATGGATTAAATAACTAGTCGAATCTAAAACAGAATAAAAAGATTACATTAAAGTATCCATATTTTAGAGGAAAACAGATATGTTTGGCTAATTTATTATTATTATTATTATTATTATTATTATTCATTGCTTTTAAGGAAATTTGGACTAATGATCAATGTGCATTTTGATTTGTTTGAAAACTTTAAGTGACCTGTTGCCAGCTTTCCACCCCACCCCCCATAAAGTCAGAATGCAGTCTACTGGTGCTCTCTGCTCTAACCAGGAAGGAAGGACTTTAGCTTCAGATGCCAATGCCATAAACATGTTCAATCTGGAAAACATTCTCTAAGCAAGCAACCATGTGTAACATTTACCGAACTTGTTATGAAAGGGGCTGCAGCTGCAACATGAACTGCATGTTCCTTGAGGTCTCCAGATGTTGGAGGGGGGAGGTGGGGCTCTGCTCACAGCTCCTCTGCTATTGCACCTCCGATCCTTGCTGTCGACACCTCATGCAGTGTTACTCCAGGTAAGGACTCAGGGACAGGAACAGGAGAGAAAAGTGCGTCCTCCCTGAAGAAGGTGCTCCATAGAATTCACATCCACGCTGCAAACCCAAACATCCAACCAGAGAATAAGAGGGGTAATCTCTCTAGCCACCCACCTAAACTGTGTTGGTTTAGCAGAAGCTTCCAAATTGTAGGGAAAAAAAATAATCAGCTGGTTATGAAACTAAGCAGTCGTTACACGCTGCACTGCCAAAAAGGATTCCCATTACATTACACTTTAGGACTATCTTATGAAAACTTTTAAGAAATCATGTTTGGTGGTTATAACTAAAAACATCTTGGGATAAATTTAAAACTCTACTGCAGAAATATGAAATGTGCCAGATATCATCATAGACAAAGACAATTTGATGAATTTTTAAGAATTACTGAGTCTACTTTAATGACACTAGATGACATGTGATATTTACAGTATGAAACCTTCTCTTTATAATGTAAAGTGTTTTTAAAATGAAATCTGTACTTAGTTGCCAATCTCTTCTCCTGGCTTCTCACTTTATGACACTAACATAGGATCTCATTCACCAAGCCAATTGAAATTTTAATAAAAGAAAGCAGGAGTTTCTAATAAACTCCTGCAGTGAGCTGATAATACTAAACATCTTTAGCAGCATGGTGTTTTTTTATTATTATTTTAGCTGTATATTAATATGCTAGTATTTGTAAACTCCCCAGTGCCACTAGATTTATTTCAGAAGCCTTTTCCATTGTGAAAAGTTTATGTGACAAAGAAAAATACTTTCTTTGGTGGTTTTCTATCCAACAACTACTTGACAGGAAAAAATATAACTGACAAATGTGTTGTGACTGTGTGTTCAGTCCTGGATGGAGCAGCAACTGATTTCACTTATTTCAGCTCCCATCCTGGGCTAACCAAGAGAGCAAGTAGAACACACGACTTCCAAAGTCAGAGATTCAACATCATGTGCTGAGGTAGGCTTCTCACAGCAACAGTGCCTGCTGACTTTTTCTATCGCTTCAATGCTATCCCAGAACAACACACACAGACACAACAACAACAACAACAACAACAACTTCCCATCTGAATGAATGGCTCACTGCCACTCTCCAATCTTATTGTGGCTGCATAGTTTTTTTCTCCGAATATAGCACATGGTAATCAGTGTTTCCAATGTTGATGGGGGTGCAACCAAAATAAAATCGTGCGGGGTAGATCTGGAGTGTAAGGGGTAACGTGTGGAATTGTTATCACTAGGCAACAGACGTCAACCTACGTAACAAGCAATGAGTCAACACTGAAGCAATGTTTGACAGCACTCAGGTATACTTCTAGTCACTTCTGTATGTGAACCAAATTAACAATTTGATACTTTTTCCAACTGCATGTGCCAGATGCTGTTGTCATAGCTACTGCACACATAAGAACTCTATGTTACAGGGAAGTAAGTGGCCCAACCGTATGATGAGGTTTCCAGGGAGGGTAGCACCAATTATTGAACCGTAGTTTGGGCTGGCACTATGATCCATCTAACCCTTTGATTAGATTTGGTTTTGCTCCAACCCACCCACAAAAACTTCGACCCAAAATTACCATGCCTACAAGATGTGCAGGGATAAAGATGGAGCAGAGATTGAGGGAATGCCCAGCCAAGACTCACCCTATGAGGGAGAACCAACTCCTGACACTGTTAACAGTATTCTGTTATTCTCACAGACAGGCGCCTAGCCTAACTGTCCTCTGAGAGGCTCCAACCAGCGGTGGAAACAGATGCTGATACTCACAGTCAAACATTGGGCTAAGTGCAGGGAATCTTGTGAAAAAGTGTAGAGAAAGATAGAATGACCTGGACATGACAAGAGCTCCACAAGAAGATCAACAGAGCCAACTAACAAGGGCCCAGAGGGGCTTTTGGAGGCTAAAGCACCAACCAAGGACCATGCATAGACTGGACTGAGGCCCACTACACAGATTTAGCCAATGAGCAGCTCAGGGTTCATGTGGGAAGGGGAACGGGGGCTGCCTCTGACATGGACTCTGTTGCCTGCTTTTTGATCACTCCCCCCCCCATCAGAGCTGCCTCTCCAGGCCACAGGAGAAGAGGAAAAGCTCAATCCTGATCAACTTTCTGAGTTGGGGTGGGTGGGTAGGACCAGCATAAGAGGAGAGAGGGGCTATGGTCAGGATGTAAAGTGAATAAATAAATAAATAAATAAATAAATAAATAAATAAAATAGATAAATAAAAAAATAAGTAAGTAAGTAAATAAATAAATAAAAAGACTGAGTCTCATGTTTCCCATTTTGGCTTCTAACTCATTATGTAGTCGAAGAGGACCTTGAATTTCTGAGATCAAACCCCAGTCTTCACATATACAAGGCAAGCACTTCACCAACTGAGCTTCATTCCTAGAAATCTGGCTCATAATCTTCGATAACATGCCCAGTGGGTGTTCTGGACCTGGTTTTCAAGGCAGACCACTAGACTCTATAGGCATGTGTAGCAGGGGTAGCATTTGGTGATAGAAATACCATATATCTTTGTTTAGAAGTAGTGGCTTCTGTTAAATTTAATTACTTCCCCTGTGGCTTTAAATCAAGGGCAGCTTCTGTTAAATTTAATTACTTTCCCCTGCGGTTTACATGACAAGGGTGTCATTGCCGTGGAGTGCTTCTGGCCAAGGGGACGCATGGCTGTGATCTGCTCCACTACACCAACGCCTTCCCTTGCAATTTTACTTCTTTGCTCTAGCCAATAACATGTTTTGTGGACATTTTGTTCACAAAATCTGCTCTTGGTATCACGCAAATTATTTAATTAAGGGCATGGGATTGACAGTTGCAGTCTGAAGGGAAGGCAAACAAAGCAATTTTTGATGAATTTCAACACAAAGCCAGACTGGGTTTATTTGACAATTTCATCTCAAGAATGTCTAGCTTCAAAATCTACACAAAGATGCAGTTCCCTAAATTTTTGACTTTCATTTGATTAAACACCCAGGCTAACCATTTTCATTGCTAATTACAGTCCACGCCAATTCCAATTGCTCTTCTGCCCCCTAATTGTGAGAGCAGGCATTGGACTGTAGCTAACACAGGCTATTGCCTTGCCACTCAGGGCATCTGCGGAAGAGAATTCCTGAAAGTTTGCTTCTCTGGATATGAAGTGGATCTTCATTAACATTCTGAAAACGAAATGCAGCTTCATAAAAAAATAATAATAAAATAAAATAAGGCAGCTTTCAGACCATTTTAGAATTTCAGAGAAATTTTGCATTATCTTTGCCATGATTCTATGCAGATGTCAGGCTGTATTTCAACTGAAATGACAATGAAATCATTTCGATTCCATGCAATGTGCAAAAAACAGTCAATTTTTCACTTGGCAAGCTAAAGTCTAAAGTAATTAAGCACTGCTGTGTGGGAGGCAGCTTCCTGCTCTGAAGTCAGCCTGAGATAATTACCATATTAAAGTCAAAACATCATGTACCGCACTGATAGATGGATGGATGGAGAGATTGGGCATCTATTAAATGATCCATTTTGTTATGCTTCCTGGGAAATGTGCCACTGATGCCAATTAAGAAATATATATTCCAAGTGAGTGTTTCTAAGTGACAAAACTTCTATCTGGTAAATTGAATTTATTATTTACTGATCATGAAGTACTTAAAGTCATAAAAATCTAGCTGGAGAGCAACCTAGGAAGAGAATTACATGCTCTGACTCCATTTACAGGCCCCTCATTACCCAATTGCCATGTAAGCATCAAGCTCCTCATGGAAACATCCCCTGCCAAGATACCGAGTCATTCTGGTCAGGAAAACTCTAGCTGGAATAATAATGTAATGTTGCAGATAAAGTGTAAACATTCAGATATTTCAAAGTCAAAAGCAAGTTGAGTGGAAAATTCGTTCTGTGTGTGTTTAAAGGAAAGGTAAACGAACCCTACTTCAAAGAATAGTCACCATTACATGTCTTTATATCTGTCTATGGCTTTGAGAAAGGAAATGACCACCCAAATATCAGAGTCAGATAGATATGTGATTTATTAACATAATTCAGCTGAATGCAGGATAGAAAAACTACCCTTAAAACATTCCTGGCAGCCTCCCTTATTAAACATTAATCACTTCTTAATATTCTTCTTCAAGTTTACTATCAAGTGTTGTTTATAATTCTATAACGCTACCTGGCAAAAACTCAGCTAATGAAACATCTTTGTGTGATTTAAGTAGGACAGTTTATTTTTGTGTAAATATTGGGGCAAAGGGAAAAAAACCATATTGACTGTCAGACAGGGCATCTTCACATCAGAATCGGTTTCTGAGTGACGAAAGGACACCCCTGTGTCAGCAGGGAAGGTTGTGTTTGATCCTTTCTAACTACTTTCTCTGGGATTTATTTGCTACCATGTCTACTGGTTTATTGACACCATAAAGAAAAAACTGGACCCATACTCCTTTAAAAAATCACAGAAAAGAATTTTTGATAACCAAAACTAGTATATTTTTCTTATTGTCCAAAAAAAAATCTAATAAAAAAAAATCCAAAGCTGGGTGTGCTAGCAAATATCTATAGTCTTAGAACAAGGGAGGTGAAGGCAGGAGAATCAGGAGTTTAAAGCCATCCTGAGTATATAGTTAGTTGCAACCCAGCCCAGGCTACCAGGAACCCTGCCTCAAATTAAATAAAATAACAGTCCAGACATTTATGAGTTAAATGTTTCTTTTGCTCCCAAGGACAGACCTGAAGAATTGGCACCTAGCTCCTAACTTCAGATCTGATTCCACCCCTCCTTGCTGGCCAGCACTTGATCAGCCCCTGAGCCAGGCAGTCAGTTGAGCAAGGCTCATTGATAAATTCCAGACTATGCTAAAAGACAGTTGCATTCTTTTGGGGGATGGAGGAACAAATTATTAAATGAATGCAATTTTGAATTATCTTGTGTGCAAAGAAGAAAAAAAGGATTTTTTTTCTTATAAGGCCTGTGTCTCTGCCATGAGATTTAACAGAGAAGTTTGTTGTTACTGTCGTTGAAACAGTGTCTCATGTAGCCGAGGCTGGCCTTAAACCCCGTTATATAGACTAGGATGACACTGCAGACCTGACCCATCTGTCCTCACCTCCTGAGGGGATTACAGGTGTAAGCCACCAAACACAGCTATGAAAAGTCATCAAAATGGAAAGCAAAAACCAAATATTTCCATTGACTTTCTATATAGAGGTAGATAATAAAGACTGATACACAAAGACACACAAATATACAATAAAACACTCCACACCCTCATAACAAAGGAAGAAAGCTGCCTGCTCTCATTAAAAGAGAGAATGAAACGTGTGTTCAGCTCTTCACAGGGATTAATACTCTCCAGCAAACTTTGGGATTTTTTTTCCTTAATATTTCCATATTTCTCTACAACAGAGTCCTACTGCTTTCAAAGTTGGCAACAATAAATTCCAATTTAGAAGTTTCTTTTAAATTTAATTGTAAAGACTGGACCATTTTGTAAAATGCTCTCAAATGAATGCTGAGTGTAAAACCTCTGGGCAGGCTGTCTTGTGTGGAGAGATCTGACAAGCAAGCAGGCAGTGGCAGAGTAACACCCACGGAAGTTGAAGTCAGCGCTTGCTGCACTTGATGCTAACACAGACCAATCTGAGAAGAGGCAGTAAAGGACACTGCAGATACTGTGGCTTCATTATGCAGATGAAATCAAATGAGAAAGGAGCTGAGAGCCGAGGAGGATCTGGGATTAGGGTTCTGGTCAGGAAACAAGAAGATCCAGGTATCCATTTCTGGGTGCAGTGAGGCCTCACTTCCTGAGCCAGTGCCATTTAGAGCCTTCCCTTTCCCTCAGCCTTCATCTACAAAATGAAATAACATGCCCACGATGGCCGCTCGGCAAAGCAGAAGACCAGCTAACAATCAAAGAGGATGCTGTGCACATCTGGAGCGTGATTCCTTCTGGGAGAGATTCCGTTCTGCATAGTGGATTTTAGCATCATTTTTGACTGCCCAACTACAGGTGCTATTTAGAGAACCCAACCTCAAACATTGCACGATTTTTCTGCCCTTTAAACATTCGTGGTTTTGAGGTTTTTCTCACCATATTAACTGCAAGAGTGAAATTAGATTGTTCAGCTTCAGTTCATAGTCCATTTCATTCTTTAATTTCTGTGCTTAGAGATGATGGATTCTGTTCTCATCCGTAGTGTTTCAGGAAAAGAAGAGGTGGGGAGGTTTTGTTCCCTGGAAACATTTAAACTCCAGGAAAAATATCTCACTTTACCTATCAGCACTGGAACGTTAGAAATGTTAATAGAATAATATTTGTGAATACAGTGTAAGCTCCCCTACAAGACTCTGCAGTACCCATCTTCAGTCCCAGCATATACTTACCTAACTAAAACTCACTTTAAGTTACCTGTCAAAACCTAATTTGATAGATTTTTATTTTGTACAGGGTGATTATTTTTAAGATGTTTCTTCTACCGTACTAAAATATGAAATGGATGAATTCTATCTCAAACTCCTAAATCAAATAAACAAGACTTCAATGTATGTAACCTCTCATTCACACTTCACCCACCACCTCGTTCTTACTCTCTTGCAGTTCACCCATGATAATCTTCCATCTTGCAACAAATGTCATTTTCAGTAACTCAATCATACGTCTTAATCAAAAGCAGTAAGTGTAGCGCCCGACATGAAAGAACACCTACATAAACATAGTCTTTTGTGCCTTCAAGTTTTCCTCACGCTGACACAGTTAACACAAGACAGCTCTTCTCATCACTGGGAACACCCCTTGAATTCATTAAATGCTCAGCACTTCCTCTCCCATCATGGGATGACAGGCAGCAGCAGTGTCATCCAGTTTGAAAGCAGCCTGGCACCACAGAAGTTTAGACCTCAGAATCAAGAGGAGAGAGGAGACGTTTCTTCTGTTAGGAGTCAGTTCCCCCAAGTTGCAAGGATAATTACCTGACCCTTAAATAGTATTTTTGTGTGTAATTTGTGCAATAGCTCCTGGCTACTAATGTGATAAAAGGGAGTCTTTTCTGTCTTTAGATTTCATGACAAGGCAGAGCAACAGAATTTTCTAGTAGGATGTGCCAACAGGAGTTCATCGTTTGGAGGTCCTGCCATTTTCCTCAGTGTTCACACACTGAAGAGAGTTGAGGTAGCAGGACCCTGACTGAAGCCTTATTAAGAAGGTATGACAAAAGAGATGAGAGCAGCATCATGGTGTCTAGTAGAAAGTGAGCTCATTCTTGCACATAACATCTTTCTCCAACCATTTTGTTACACTAATGCTGTTTCTCTTCATTTTCCCAATGATGAAGTGAATCAGAGTTAAGCAAACGAGGTCACAAACTAAAAGATGGGAGTTCCAGGTGGGCTATACAGAAGGCTGGCCACAAATCTTCATAATGAGTGTATGTATCCATCTCTAAAGCGATTCTCAAAGGCATGTCCACATGTGCCCAGAAAAGGTAGAAATGTGGTCATGAGTGTCTTTAAAACATGGCAGTTGGGTGTCTGACTCAGTCATTCAGTTCTCAAGCATGAACTTTGAGGACACTATATGTTGAGGGTATCAAATAATCGGACATGCTTGGGAGATGCCAGATGAAGATTCTCTAAGCATGGGGTTTAGAGAAGTCCAGGCTAAGTTGGTTTTTTGTTTTGTTTTGTTTGTTTGTTTGTTTGTTTGTTTGTTTGTTTTAGGATTCTGGCTTTTGTTGTTGTTGTTGTTGTTGTTACTATTGTTGTTTTGGCATATCCAATTGCCATTCATAAGCTAAAGTTTACATACTTTATTTGTCCCCACTTTAAAGATGAAAAAAATCAAAGTTGGAAAAGACTGTTTCCACAAAGCTTGCAAATGTCACTACAAAGTCCTATTAAAATTTCCCTCTAACTAATATTATATGTGAAATCATATGGGGTGAAATAGATTATCACAATTATAAGCATACAATTAGAGAAGTATAATTATTTTCTAGCCTGTGTTTCCCATACCAACGACCCACTTACATACACTAGACATCAATCCGGAATGTGTGTACCCTGCTTACCATGACTGTGCCACTTACTCTGAACATTCAGTTTGATATAGGGAATGGACATCTAAATATCTACTTCCAGTCTAGCTTACCAACGAATCCCCTGCATGAACTACTGAAAGATAGCAAGTCCTAAGCAAATATTTGTTGAATAAATAAATGAAATCAGTATCTCTTGGGCGATTGTATAAATAGCACTTGATAAGTATGAAGTTCTACATCAATTGGAAGAATGATAATTGCAGTTCTCTCAGCACTGATATATTTCTCCTCACTGAAAGAGGAAGTTCTCATATAATTATTTTTAGGAAGGGGCTACTTCTAGAATCACTGCCCCCTATACATTTGAGACATGAGTCCATTAACAGTTTATCAGGGCTGATTCTCATTGAATTGTGGCTGCCCCTTGGTTAGGTGATTGGCTTCTTGTTGTGACCCATTATAAAAATTTAGGTCAAAGGTCAGATGGCTTTTTGTCTAAAGGTCCATATAGTAAAGAAATTTGTTCCTGTGAGTCATAGGATCTCTGCCCAAACTACTATATTCTAAACTTATAACACTACGTCAGACAGATAATATGTACATGAATGATCTTAACTGTGTAATCAGTAAGACTTTATTTACAGAAGTAGATGGCAGGCTGACTTTGGCCCAAAGTCTGTCTATCTTACCAACCCCTGAGCATTAACCAGTAGATACTAGATCTTTATGGACATCATATTTCTTTAGAGGAGTTGCATAATTATATTACTTGTAGTGTCTTGTACATAATTAACACACAATACCACTTTGCTGAAGTGCAAAAACTTAACTGAGTTGTATACTAGATACTGTGTTTTGTACCCTGGAGAACAGAAAGAAAAATGGTACCCTGAAAAGCATACACATACAATAAAGGGGCCTACCACATCCAAAAGGGCTAATTGTCCGCCGCAACCCATTCATAGCCACTGTTACTCTGTGATAACAGGGACTATTCCAGGATATTCCTTAGAGGTTGGTGGGCACAATTGATAATGCATGATCTATTCAAGTTTCCGTAATAGTGACCATTTTGTCAAAAGGGAGTGTAAAGCAACACTCTTGAAAACAATTTGCTAAGTTAATAATAATTAAAGCTACAGAGCAGGAGCCCCTTTTGCAAGTGGAATAAAACAGAGTAGAGCAGTTAGAGGTAGAGACAGAGGAAAAAAAAAAACCAACACATCATTTAGGACAGAAATCATGCACAAAGCCATAGGACAGAGCAAACGAAAGATACATTTACCAGCTTATAAGGAATAGCTCTGAAAAAAAGAAACAGTTCTGTTAGTAAACACCAACAATAAATATATATATATAAGAAATTGCACAAGGCCTTGCTCACTCTAGGTTATTCACATTATGAAACCTGACAACTAAAAATAGAGCAAGACAAAAAAAGTTCTCAAATGCTGTTCCTATAGAAAGATGATTTGAGAAAATAAATTTGACCATGTGCCTCTGCCAGGGAGAAATTTTATTATGTGACAGGTCATACATTAAAAACCAATTCAAAAGAAAGTTTGTGTTGTTGAACAACAGCTTTAATCAACCAAAGTCCATGAAGTAACACTCTACACACAAGCACAGGACTATCTCATGTATAAGAACCCAAGCCCAAGAATTTCTGGACCTGCCAGTGATGCTAAATGACTTTCATTCTACAGTACATACTGGCTAGTCACATGGCTGCCTCTCACACAGTCTTGAACTGACAGTCCTGGCAATGGCAACATCTATCAAAACGCAGCTGGCTTTAGCAGGCAGGTAAAGTTCCGGAGCCAAATCTTTTTTTTTTTTTTTTTCTTATTTTCTCTTTTATAGAAAGGAAAATTAGTTTTAAGGCATTTGGGGAAAGAGCTTCCTCCTTGGAAAAGCTTCCTGTTTGCCCTGGGGTTAGAGTATCGCCCTTTCTTCATGAAAAGCTATTCTCACTGCTGGGAATATTCAAATATCTTCCAGGTCAGGGAAAACAGAAGGGCCCAGAGAGGGAGACTTTCTCTGCCATTCATCTTGAAAAATAAGTGTGGGGGGTGGGGGAAGGGAGGGAGCATGAGACCTTGGTTCACAAATTCATTTAGGAATTTATTAGTTAAAAGAAAACTTTGGTTCCTAGGGATTACCTTGTAAAATACACATTTCATTCCCAAAGCCCCTCAACATGGGCATACTTCTACGATTACAAATGCTCTGTCTTTGGATAACAGCAGCAATAAAATAGAGAAAGCCTTTATTAATAGAAATTTTAGGAAGGAAGGATGAAAGGAAGAAAGGAGGGAGGAAGAATGGAGGAAGGAAGGAAGAAAGAAAGAAAGAGAGAGAGAGAGAGAGAGAGAGAGAAAGAAAGAAAGAAAGAAAGAAAGAAAGAAAGAAAGAAAGAAAGAAAGAAAGAAAGAAAGAGAAAGAAAGCCAACCGTATCATTTTATATGGTAACACATTATCTCCCAGATTCTCTGCAGCTCCATCAGCTTTAAAATGCAGAAGAACCCATTACCTGGAATGCTTGAACAAGTAGATTGAAAACACTTCTCAGATTGACGTTAATTACAATTAGTAAATGCTTGGTCTCTTTGAAAACATACGAGCCTTTTACTGGAAGACTGTGATGGACTTTGCCTTATGGGAAATACAGAGGCAAGTGCTGCAACCCAGCAAGGGTGGGAACAAGATGCTCTGGGGCTCCTCTCACTCCTTGCTGGGGACTGCAGCGTGCATTCTTGAAGACAGAGTGACATCTAAAGGGATTTTGAAATAGCCGGGGCTTGCTGCATGGCAAAGTCAAGGGCATGTCATATTTTGGAAAACTGATGAGTTTTCAGGTTTCATGTGCCTGATTGTCCCAAGTAACCATGAAAAGAGGATCAAATTCCGATTTTAATGACATGCCTCGGGGTGCCCTCAGGACAACTGCCATTTTTATCTTAGATTCTGCAGGTCCTCGGTGAACAAAAGGGGGGAAAATCAGCTTTGAATAGATTCCTTACGCTCTTGTCAAAAGTGATACAACTCTGAATATCTATATCCCCAAAATATCACCACGCAGGCAGCTTTTATTAACCTGAAGAATTAATAGAGCAGAATATTTAAAATGGGGCTTCAGTTATTGATTCTCCAATTAGTCCTTGTGTTCCCTGGGTGCCTGGTAGAATAATGTTTTTCTTGGTCTCCCACACTTGCTGGCTTACTGCTTTACTTCCTCTCTCTCTCTCTCTCTCAGTGAGTGTGTGTGTGTGTGTGTGTGTGTGTGTGTGTGTGTGTGTGTGTGTTTCTGCTGCTTCTGCTGCTCATAAGCACACATGCTTTGAAAATACATGTGGTGCATAATGGCTGGATCTGGGAGGCAAGGGCAGCATTTACAGATTCTGAAATGCTTTTGAAAAATATCCCCCATTTCCAAATTTAGTCCTTCTCAATCTCATAATCCCCACTCTCCATTCTACTGCATAAAATCATTTTGTTATTTTTTTATTTATTTATTTTGGAGTCGACTACCGACGCGGCAGCTTAGTCAGAGAGGGGCCTGTGCGCTTGTTAACAGCACCCTGATGCTAGTGATGAACTAATTACTTTTACTACTGATGTGCTCCAGGGCATTATTTTCTTTCTGTGTGCTTTCCTGCCGAACTATTGTCATTACTCAATCAGAGGACTGAGGAAAGCAAAATAAATAAATAAATAAAATTAAAAGAAAAAAGAAAAGCAGAATGAATTTGCCTCTGCAGGGCTGGAGCCAGAGTTCCTCACTCGGGCTCTCACGCTCTGCATTTTTTAATTGTGCACTCCTCGGGAAGTGCGAATGCCTTCGGATGCATTTTTACTTATTTATTAAAAATAGTAGAAAATCATGCCAGGCTCCTGGGATATTTCTCGCCCACTTATAACCATGATGCCCCAGTGAACTGCTTGAGCATGAGCACGGATCAGCTGCAGACCGAAGGAGTTAACCCTTTCTTCTTTACAGAAGCTGAGTCCAAGTACTAAAACAGTCTGTGGTATATTCCCTTTCCCATGAAATCGCCTCTGGAAAAGAGAGCTGTGTGCCTTCCTCCATTTGCACAATAACGCTTCTAGTTTTATTGGAGTTGGGGGGGCATGAAAGGGAGGGGAGCAATGAGAAAGGACCACATTAGCCCAGAGAAAGCTATGATAAGAGAACATTTACAGTGGGATATCATTTGCAGCCAAAGCAGAATTTTGCCTGAAGATAGAATTTGCTCACACAACTGATTTTCTGTGATTGTTTTCATATAAAACACCCACCATAGACCCACTCGCACATCTAACCCAAACAACACTTCACTTTCATGTCAAAATAAGTTGGCAAGGAAAATTCAGAACAAAACGGGAAACCCGAGGTACCGAAATGGCAAATAATGACAAGACTTTCAGCTAGTCCTAATAAAGGAGATTAAAGTAACAAGGAACCTAAGACGTGCATTAATAAAACAAGCGGTGAAAAATAATAAACTTTCTATCCTTACAGGAGATGCACATCTTTACATTTCAACTAATCTCTGGCCGATGGTGTCTTTTTATTTTTCAACACTTACCAATATATTGCCATAGTAGAAAGATGATGATTACCTAGCCAGATTGTTCTTGACAGTATGACTATTTGGGTAGTTGTTTTGAAATAAGTAATCCTTCTTATTCGGTCACTTTTCATTCAAGGCTATCTCAATTAGAGCAAGAATCAATCCCCGTGTGTTCAGAGGCTGCCCAGCTTCCCAGGCCTGTCAGTGCCCACGCTTGGCCTCAGAGGATTGCAATTCTGATAAGAAATCCGAAATGTAAGGGCTAAGCATGGGAAATCTTAGAACTGGAGGCGGTAACAATTAGGATGCTGTTTATTCGTTCAGAGACCAGTGTTTAGGAGCAGAAACCAACCAGCTTCCTATTAATAATGCAGTTTGAACTTAGTTGCAAAAAATATCGCTTCAGTATGAGTTGGAGAGCCTCCTCTTGATTCTTTTGTCTTCCAACAGTTATTTCACACTAAGATGCTGAGTGTTAAGCTGTTTTCCTGTCAAAGAGAGACTACGCTGATAGAATAGGTCTTTGTTCGCCTTTCTTTTCCGGAGTTGAGTGATAGCAATGTGAAAGAAACAAGAAGGCAGAGTAAGGAAGCAGAGTGGAGACTTCCTTCGGCTCTCATGCTTTCCTCTCTGCAGCACACAATTTGTAAGTCTGGTTTAGTTCTTGTCCTGATGTAAAAACTGTATTTTTATGTTGCAATATCAGAATTTTAGGAAGCTGTTAGGAAGCCAACATCTGGAAGGTAGGAATAATAATGAATAAAATAGCAATGAAAATGGTATCCAAAGAAATATTTCTGGAAGGGATTGGAGAAGGCTATAATACATACCCACATATTCCAATTGCTTGAGGTTGAATCATAAAAGCAAAATGTGGGCCAGGGCATAGGTCTAACTAAAGAACAAAAACTGTAAACCATCTTAAATTGTAAAATCGAAGCGTTGCTCAAAATCTGCTGACTTTGTGTTTTTAAGCAACCAGTGGACCTATGATTAGAAAACAGAAAGCCTAGCTTCCACAGTGAGCTTTCAGTGTGAGAGAGGAGAGCTACAGGGAAGCACAGCATCATTTAGGCGAGTGTCCGCTCGCTGATCTCTGCACAGCAGCCCTGTTACCCAGCCAGAGCTCTGTGGATTTTGCCTTCATCAACTACGTCATGGACTTGATTAAGACATAAATTTTTATCTTGGTAAAAAGTAAATGAGGCTTGAGCAATGTGAAAATTTGCATAATGTTTTTTAAATAAGATTGTCTCAAGAATTTCCACACAAGGTTTGTGAATTATTCAGCTTCAAGTCTGGTCCTTCCACTTCTAATAGATGTGATTGGTTAGCATTAAAATTAGGATTCTAAAGTATCCCCATGGATCATAAGTAATTTTTAAAATTGTGTGTGATTCAGGAAAAATGGGTATAGAACCCCAAAAAGAAAAGAAAAGCTAAATTATTTTCTACACAGGATTAATTCTGTGATTCTTTTTTTAACATAGTATTTTTATTGATGCTCTGAGAATTTCACATCATGCACCCTAATCACATTCACTTCCCAGCCCCCCATGTCTGACCCATCAACCCCTGCAACATTTTACTTTCTTAGGAACCTCCCTCCTAAGAAAGTAAAAATGAAAATAAGAATAAAGACATAGAAAAAAAGTGCAATATGTGTTATCTAGATAATTACTGGAGCATGCTCAAGCTCTTAGTGCCATGCCCCTTCAGACTCCAATGTAGTAAAAAACAGGTTCATCCACTATTTTCTCATAGATGAGGGTTATTAGTAGTGCTAAAGGCATGGATATAAAATGGTTTTTTGAACTGTGCAACACCTGTCTAACTCCTCAGAAACTGAATGATACACACACTGGCCAAGTTAGCTACACTACTCATTTGCACATACCCATTCCTCCATGAGTGAAAATATAGGATATAATTATGACATTGGTGGAATTTAGCTTGGACTATTTTTAACCGGAATTACTAACAATCCACAATCCACTCCTCACTGTATAAAACCCTACCCCTGCTACATGGAGACTCTCTTTTCCTAGTCCTAATTTTAACTTGAAAAATCACATCTCAGGAAACCCAATATTCTTCTTTTTTTTTTAAGAGGAGGAACAATCAAAAAGATATATAATGTATTCAGTTCCTAGCAGAGTGAATCATTGAGGCAACTCGCAAGATATGAAATGTATCTCTTACAGCTTAGACTTGCTTCTGTCAGAAAAGCAGTATTAAAAATAGCAAGCTGATTGAACAACTGTGGGAGGGGAAAAAGGCATTAGCAAGCACATGAGTGAAGGAAAAAATACTCTAAATACCATCTTCATGAATGCATGAGGAAATGGATTTTATCAGAACAAAAGTGTGAGTTTTTACTTAATGAATAATCTCAAAAAGAAAATAAATTAATTTTCTTTGGAATTAGTGAAGCTGACAATCCTCAGACAATGTTGGCACCTACCCAGAACCTTATTTCAAAACATCTTCCTAAAGTGTGTTATTTCTTTCTGTAACTATAAACTAAGAAAAGTGGGTCTTGTCCACTATACAGAGCAACAAAACAGCAGCCCTGTATTTTATTCCCTGTTTTTCTTACATCAAGCCAGTGCTCTTGTCTTTTCCTCAAGGATCTGACTAACAATCACAGTTGATGCTTTGTAACTGTCTGTTAAATGATAAGACAATTTTATAAGTCAGTAAGTATGTATGAAAGATTGTTCTTAAATCTTAAATTCCACTCCTTACTATAGTTCTCAAGTTTAGATGCTATTAGCCATCAAAAGAATATTTTGGAATTGACAAATTGATAATTTATTCAACAAAAAATAAGTGGTGACTACACACATACAAAGATGAATAGAACAGAATGTTCACCCTAAGGAAGCTTACAATTTACTGCAGTAGAAAACCACAGCTCTGTAAATGTAAACTAATGTGATGAATATTATAAAAGCGACTACTTCACTATATTATAATGGCTTCAAAAATAAAACTATCAAACACAGGAGGAAGTTGGTGAGGGGGATTAGAGGCTGCTTTCTGAACATTTTTATTGGTGAAAAACGAAAGGAAGAGCTTTGGAGCAGATACCTGTAAGAGATACATGCTGGAGTCTCCAGGCTATTCCCAAGCTTGAAGTTTTAGTATGTTTTACCAGACTCTACATGACCCACAGCTACACTTTATAATAGTAAGAATGCAAGGTAAGATGAGCCAAGGAAAAAACCATAGTAAGGCATTGTACTGTGTAGGGATTGGCATGAATACCCTGAGGGAGGCCAAGCTTACCCACCTTTGTGAATGGGACTACATTATCTGAACTGGCATTCTTTGGAGAACAGACTAAATATTATGGTAGAAGAAGAAACATGAACTTGGATATGCTGATGTGTACCTGTAGTTGTGGTGACAGGAGGCAGCAGCACGGTATGGATGGCACTCGCTGTTGCATGAAATGGGCAAAGCTCAGGAATTGACTGAGACCTGAGATGGAGCTTTGACCTTATCTATTGGCAATGGAGAGCTGACAAAAAAAAGTTCAGCAGGACAAGGCCAAAGGTCATCTGGAAGATCTAACACTAGATGATGAGACACTTAGAAGATAAACTGCTCCCATGTGCCCTCATGTACTAAGGGAACACAGTATGGCAGAAAGCACAGACTCGATTCAGATTCTTCTGTACCCTCTCCAGCTCTGTCGTCGACAAGCTATGCGACATTTGACAACTTAACCTCCTGCACTTCCATGTTTTCCCTTCTCAAAGTGAGCAATAACAGTTTGCAACTGTATGGTATCTGAGTGAGAGTTAAAAGATGTGCTTGTATTGCGTGAAAGAGATGGCGCCGTCAACTGCAAGACACATCAGGAAACAGAAAACACTGCCAATAAAATTATGACTCAATGCTTTTTCATCACTTAAAGTTTTCAGCACGGCTGTGATTTAAAGAAAGTTTTATTTCTATATTACTATTTATGTACACATAAAAACGAAATATACATGAAGTAAATTGGTGCTTGTTCTGAAGAAGGCATTAAATTATGACCCTTCCTCCTGTACCAGTTGCTCCATTGAGCAATATGCTCTTTTCTTGCCTTGATGAATATACACTATCATTTGGTTTCAGTGATGAATCATCCTGCAGTCATTTCACAATGTTTTTACACTTCAACATAGGTGCCAAAAAGTGTGCATAACTCAGTAAATGATGACGATGTGAGCGTCCACCACTCAGATGCACACATCTAGGCTATGACAAGGGTGGTATGACCCTGCCTCTGCCTCTGGGGAAGCTGTTAGGACATCCCCCGCTTCAGGTGCATTAAAGTAAAAAACAAATATAAATGCAAGAAATTCAAGGGGCGGGTTTCTAGAAAATGTGATGAAGAGCTCTTTCCGGTCTCTCAGTTGCAACAGCCCTTCCCAGAGCCCTGAGAGGGGATCTGGACATATCCCCACAGTCATACTATATAAAGATTGTTATTAACGTAGAAAAAAAAGGTTTTAAGTCAATGATCTAAGATTCCATCTAAGAATCTAGAAAACAAAAAGTGGGTTAAGCTAAGAGAATTATTTAAGATAGGAAAGCAGCGACCTGGAAAACAAACTACAAAACAATCAAAATGAAAAATCATTTTCTTTGAAAGAGTTCTATGATTAATCAACCACTGGTAAGGCTGACAAAGAAAAATATTAAAAAGTATAAAAATCATTAATATCATTAATAAAAAATTGGGTATCATCTAACAAACATTTTAAAAGAGACTAAAAGGAATACTTTAAGTGATTATATAGCAATAAGTTACACAACTCAATGAAATATTTTGAGGAACACATCGGACCAAAATCGACAGAGAAATAAGGAACACTAGCAGCACCATATTTAATCATTAAAAGTTCAGACTGAAATCAGGGTAAAAACATCTAACCTTGCTGATTTCTCACATTTCATTGGAAGCCGCAGCAAATGAAGATTAAATACTTAAAAGAAAAATATCGACTGTAGCAAACTTATAACTATTCGCTAACAAGATGATAAAATACATAGTAAATCATACGATATCCACCCAGAAAGGATACTTATAACTGCTAAATGATTTAGTCAGGTTACAAAACACAATTCATTATTCAAAAACCAGGTTTTTATTTCTGATTTTTAACTAGTATGATCCTTAGAATGTGAAATTTTTATTTAAAACAAGTTTTAAATTTAAATAGATTTTGATCATATTCTTCCTTTCCCCCAAGTCCTAACAGATCCTCTCCCTGTTCTTGGAAGAGGATGGGTTTGGGGAAGAGGGAAGGTAGAGGGAAGATAGGGAGGAGTGCAAGAAGGAAGAGCTGCCATTGGGAAGTAGTACATGGGAGAAGGATAAATAAAAAATTTAAAGAAAAGTTAAGTTAAAAACAACAACTATAAAACTCCTACAACCCCCCCCAAAAAAAAAACGAAAAAGCAAAATAAAACAACATTCAAAAGAAAACAAAACAAAACCAAAGAACCCAAAAGAATGACAAAACCTCCACCAAACTCTAACCAAATAAAAGCACATAAAAACCTGTGAAGTCCACTATATTTTGATCAACTAGTCCTGAACATGAGGCCTGTCCCAGAGTGGTTGATTTAAATATTTTCTTCTTTTTATTTTAATTTTATTAATTACAGTTTATTCACTTTGTATCCCAGCTATAGCCCCCTCCCTATCACCTCCCAATTCCACCCTCCCTCCTTCCCTCTTCTTCCCTATTAACCCCCCCCCCCAGTCCATTGATAGGGTAGGTCTTCCTCCCCTTCCATCTGACCCTAGTCTATCAGGTCTCATCAGGACTGGCTACATTGTCTTTCTCTGTGGCCTGGTAAGGCTGCTCCCTCCTCAGGGAGAGGTGACCAAAGAGCCAGCCCATGAGTTCAAGTCAGAGACAGTCCCTGTTCCTATTACTGGGGAACCCTCTTAGACACTGAGCTGCCAAGAGCTACTTCTGTGCAGGGCTTATAAGTTATCTCCATGCACAGTCCTTGTTTGGAATATCAGTCTCAGAAAAGACCCCTGTGCCCAGAATTTTTTGGTTCTGTTGCTCTCCTTGTGGAGCCCCAGTCCCTTCCAGTTCTATCTCCCCCTTCTTTCATAAGATTCCCTGCACTCTGCAAAAAGTTTGCTTATGCACCTCAGCATATGTTTTGATACTCTGCTGGGTAGAGTCTTTCAAAGGCCCTGATTTACCTATTTTCATTCCATTGCTTTATATAGAGTTTATAATGGTTTTTAAACCATTTAATATCTGGTTTAAAACTTGATAAAAATGTGGATGAACTCAAAATTAAATATTTCAAAAATATGCCTGAGAAAAATTAATAGACTTTTCCAGATGGAATGGCCTAGATGTTGACAAAATCTTGTTACTATGACATAATCTTGTTACTATACAAAAAAAGTCATCAATAGCTAAAATGCAATCCCTTCAAAATTACAGCAGAGTTTTAAAAAATTCAAATTATTTCTAAGCCTTCAAATAAATAAAAAAGATATAGAATTGCCTAAACAACTTGAAAAAGTTTTGGAGGAGTAACAGGACTTGAATTCAAGACTCCTAAAGCCCAATAAACAGAACAAAGTGGTACTGATGAAAAAGAAGGAAAACAATGAGGATCTAAGAAACTGGCCCTGTTGTGTAAGGTCATATAAAAAAAAAAAAAAAACTACAGTATGATGTTAATAAGGAGACGATGTCTTTTCAATTAACTGTGCATGAACAACTAGTTCTCTTTATGGAAACAAAGGAATAAACTTCAGTCCTGACTTCACATAATTCGCAAAAGTTAAACTTACTTCCAAACTATACAAATCCAGAGCCACAAAACATCTAAAAGAAAAATATAGGACACAAGAGAATAGATTTGCAACACTGGAGGAGGCAAAGATTTCTTGGACATAATACGAAGAAGCAACAACATGTTTTTTTACATTTGCTTTTTTAAAATTCCAAGAAAAAACTGGAATTCATCACAAATTATATTTCCTGCTTTTCAAAATACTTCCTTATGCCAGGGGCAGTGGCACACCTTTAATCCAGCAATCTGGAGGTAGAGGCAGGCAAATCTCTGTAAATTCGAGGCCACTCTGGTTCCAGGGCAACCATGGCTTCACAGAGAAACCATGTCTCAAAACAAACAAACAAACAAACAAACAAAAAAACAAAACAAAAAACAAAACCACCATTATAAAAATGAATAAGCAAAACACAAAGTGGAAAAATATTTGGTTGTATAACCAGATCTCCACTCCCCCTCACACATACACACAGAGAGAAAGAGAGAGAGACTGAGACACAGAGAAGAGAGAAAGGGAAAGAGAGAGTTCCAGGAGTCAAACTCAGACTGCCAGCCTTGGCAGCAAACACCCATCCTAACTGAGCCATCTCTGTGGGCCACAGCAATTTCTTGTAAAGTTAAATTTACCCTGCAAACATACACTTGCTCTATAAACCTGTAATTCTGTTCTTGGAAATTATCCAAGACGAGTGTTACCCACAAAAACATGCTATCATATTGTTAATGGGCTCGAATCTGAAGATAACTGGAATGTCTATCAACAAAATAATGGCTAAACAAAAATTTCAAGTTCCATTCTAACAAACCTATCTTTAAGATTTACAACTTGGAAGTTACCATGTTACGCTATGAAGTGCTATATTATTGAAATTGAAGGGAGGCCAGGTATACAGATGCTCTAAACCAGAGACCTCCTTTTCTTCCAGAAATGCTTAGATGTAAAAAACAACTGCATTTGGTGGTAATAATAAAATCCCTAGCAATGGGGCTTAGGATGTGGAGACAGTATGATCAACAGTTCGAGGTGATCCTCTATTACACAGAGAGTTGATGGCCAGAAAGGGGGATTACCTCAAATTAAAAAATGAATGAACTGGAGAGGACGGGAACTCCACAAGGAGAGCAACAGAACAAGATAATTTGAACACAGGGAACTTCCCAGAGACTCATACTCCAACCAAGGACTATTCGTGGAGATGACCTGGAACCCCTGCACAGGTGTAGCCCATGGCAGTTCAGTGTCCAAGTGGGTTACATAGTAATGGGAAGAGGGACTGCCTCTGACATA
>NW_026592548.1:13737826-13738142 GCF_907164565.1 Psammomys obesus
CCCTGTGTTCAAATTATCTTGTTCTGTTGCTCTCCTTGTGGAGTTCCTGTCCCCTCCAGCTCTTACTATTTCCCACTTCTTACATAGAATTCCATTCACTCTGCCCATCAGTTGGCCATCAGGCTCAGCATCTGCTTTGACAGTCTATATTGCAGAAGCTTTCAGAGGCCCTCTGTGGCAGGTTTCAAGGTTGTTTCCTGTTTTCTCACAATGTTCTTTATAGTTCACATTAGTCAGAGTTCCATTGCTGAAGACTTAGGTGAACACTTTTCTTCTTCTTCTTCTTCTTCTTCTTCTTCTTCTTCTTCTTCTTCTT
>NW_026592548.1:13738152-13794496 GCF_907164565.1 Psammomys obesus
TTCTTCTTCTTCTTCTTCTTCTTCTTCTTCTTCTTCTTCTTCTTCTTCTTCTTCTTCTTCTTCTTCTTCTTCTTCATCTTCTTCTTCTTCTCCTTCTCCTTCTCCTTCTTCTTCTTTTTCTTCTTCTTCTTCCTCTTCTTTTTCTTCTTCTTCTCCTTCCTCTTCCTCTTTTTCTTCTTCTTCTCCTTCTTCTTCTTCCTCTTCTTCTTTTTCTTCTTCTTCCTCTTCTTTTTCTTCTCCTTCCTCTTCCTCTTTTTCTTCTTCTTCTTCTTCTTCTTCTTCTTCTTCTTCTTCTTCTTCTTCTTCTTCTTCTTCTCCTTCTTCCCTCCTTCCTCCTCTGTGTGTGTGCATATATGTGTGTGTACATATGTGTGTGTGTGAGCATGCATGTGTATTTGAGTCTGCTGTACCTCACACATATGCACATGGTATTGAGGTCAGAGTCCAAAATCCAGATATTTTGTACTCACTAGCCACTGTAATTTTTGAGACAGGGTCATTCACTGAACCTGAAGTTTGTCAATTCAGCAAGGCAACCTGGAACAGGCCTAGGAACCCACCTGTCTCTACATCCCTAGCACTTGGGTTATAAGCATGTGCCATTGCACTTAGCTTTTTCACAGATCCTCATGCTTGTACAGCAAGCAATTTATCTATTAACTAATTCATCTCTCTGTCCCCAGGCTTTATCTTGATCTCAGCTGTTCACAATATTTTCTAATTCTCCTCATGAACTTCAGCCATTCCTGACCTAATGCCAGCTCTTGAAGTTTGCTCAGCAATAAATGTGAAGAGTTGCCCTGCATTATGAATACAATTATGCAAGTAATATGAGTTTAATGGCTTTATCTATTTCCAAAGCCAAAATATTCCAAAAGTCTGAAAACAGCAGCTCACAGCAAGGAGTCATTAGACTCTAACTTCCTCTAGAGATAGCCTAGAGTAAGAACGGTGAACTTTATAGAAACCCATACCTAGCAATGTAAACATTACCTGCTTGAAAATATCACTAGTTTCTACTTACCTACTAGTTCTATTTGGGTATATATTCACAAAATAGATTTGCAGAAGGCCTATAATGTCATCTGTATTTAGTGAAGCATAAAAGGTGACTTTCAAAGTTTCCCATTCCTGGTAAATAGCATCTCTTATGACAGTCAAACCAAGGATACATTGCTTTCCTGATGATGTATGGACATATGCTTAGCTGGAGTCAAATAAGATGAAATTCCCATCAGTTACTATCACCACCATTTCTAGGTAAACCCTAAGAAATATCTGAACCATCCAAGGAACATACTTTTGGGCACTATTTTTTTAACTCTATTTTATTTGGGATCCCTTAAGCCTCTACCTCCTTTCCAAGCTCCTGATCTTAGGTAGGACAGAAAGAAGGTTAGAAGGGATAGGGGACATAGACTTCTTGACAGTTAGTCCCTTGGGGGCAATTCCAATCTTCTTAATCAGGATGTCCAGCAGTCCAGCTAACCAACAGACGAGCAAACACAGCAAATGCGGCAGCAGGTTGAGCAAGCAGCAGCCTTCTTTTCTCTCTGACCTTCTCCTCGAAGTGCCACCCTTCCTCTCTTGGCTCTGTTATTATTATTATTATTTTAATATTAGTCACAGTTTGTTAACTTTGTATCCCTGCTGTATCCCACTCCCTCTTTCCCTCCCAATCACACCCTCCCACCCTCATCTCCTCCCTGCCCTTTCCAAGTCCACTGATAAGGGAGAACCTCCTCCCCTTATATCTGATACTGGTTTATCAGGTGTCTTCAGGACTGGCTGCAAAGTCCTCCTCTGTGGCCTAGCAAGGCTGCTCCTCCCAGCGGGGGGAAGGGGGAGGGAGGGTTAGGTCAAAGAGCCCAAGTGAATGTCAGAAACAGTCCCTGTTCCCCTTATTAGGGTACCCACTTGGATACTGAGCTACCAAGGGCTATATCTGAGCAGGGGCTCTAGGTTGCATCCATACATGGCTCTTGTTTGGAGAAACAGTCTTATAAAAGACCCCTGTGCCCAGATATATTTGGTCCTTGAGGAACTCCTGTCCTCTCCTGGTCGTATTAACTCCACCCCCCCCTTTTTTTTTGATTCCCTGCATTCTGCCGGGGGTTTGGTTATGAGTCTTAATATCTGTTTGATACACTGCTAGGTAGAGTCTTTCAGAGGCCCTCTGTGGTAGGCTCCTGTCCTGTTACTTGTTTGCTCCTACATCCAATGTCCATCCCATTTGTCTTTCTAAGTGAGGATTGATCATCATACCCTGGGTCCTCTTTCTTGTTTATCTTCTTTAGGTGGATAGATTTCAGTATATTTATCCTATCTTATAGGTCTATATAAGTGAGTATATATCATGTGTGTCTTTCTGCTTTTGGGATACCTCACTCAGGATGATCCTTTCTAGATCCCACCATTTGCCTGCAAATTCATGATTTCCTCGTTTTTAATTGCTGAGTAGTATTCCATTGTGTAAAAGTACCACAATTTCTGTATCCATTCCTCAACTGAGGGACATCTGGGTTGTTTCCAGGTTCTGGCTATTACAAATAAAGCTGCTACAAACATGATTGAGCAAATGTCCTTGTTGTGTACTCTTTTGGATACATGCCTAGGAGTGGTATAGCTGGATCTTGAGGAAGCATTATTCCTAATTGTCTGACAAAGCGCCAGATTAATTTCCAAAGTGGTTATACAAGTTTGCATTCCCACCAGCAATAGAGGAGGGTTCCCCTTTCTCCACAACCTCTCCAGCATGTGTTGACACTTGAGTTTTTGTTCTTAGGCATTCTGGTGGGTGTCAGGTGAAATCTCAGGGTTGTTTTGATTTGCATCTCTGATGGCTAAGGACACTGAGCATTTCTTTAAGTTTTACTCTGCCATTCTGTATTCCTCTACTGAGAATTCTCTGTTTAGCTCTGTACCCGATTTTTTTAATCGGATTGATTGATTTGCTGCTTTTTAATTTCTTTAGTTCTTTATATAATCTGGATATCAGCCCTCTGTCAGATATAGGGTTGGTCAAGATCCTTTCCCAGTCTGTAGGCTGTCATTTTGTTTTGGTGACTATGTCCTTTGCTTTACAGAAGCTTTTCAGCTTCATGATGTCCCATTTATCGATTGTTGCTCTTTTGACTCTGTTATTTTAACCGCATCCTCAGAGTTAAACTACCTCCAACTGGCAAAGACCACACCCCTCTCCAACAATTATCAGCTGTGGACAAACTAAAAGCAGCTCCATATCCCACACTTGGGATTAAAACATAAACCTGTTTACATAACAGAAGTAAGTTTTTTATAGAAACCAAAACTTCTGCTACACACACTGTCCATCCAAAAGTTTTAGGATGGGTTCTATCAAAATGTCACCACCTGTTGAGTAAGTGGTCTCAAACAACCAAGTTAACCATCACTCTGTGGTTTTGGGTACTATCTTCCATCCATGCTACTCTTCTTGGTTTTGCAAGTTTCCTCCAACAGTGTTATGTCTACTGGTTGGCTGACAAATCAGTTCAGCTTTGTAGAATCATTGCTTTGTCTCGACTCCAAATTTTATACATCTCCAGTTTGATGACACAAACCAGAGAACTATACTAGGAAGCACTGTAGCCAAACAAGGTTTTCTTTCTCTTTTTGGAAATAGAGCCCTGCAAATACCCTGTTGTTTCATATCTTATTCATTGTAAGGGAGATTGTCCTGAAATGTTAGAGGAGAGGAAAACATTTGATCGTTCTTTTCTTTTCTCAATTTATGAGGAGTAAGCATCCTACAAATGAAGACAAAGACCCTATGTTTGGAAGGCAGAATATGAAAGGGACTTCATGTACTTTTTCTCCAAAGACCTCCCATAGCAAGTCCTCTTCAATGACTATGTTTGTTTCCCTGAACTCTCGCACAGCACAATAATCAACTGCAGACCACAGAAGGGCGCTCACCTCAGCAGGGAACTGTTTGCAATGCCCCCATTACACATGCAGTTCTCTCCTTTCTCAATCAGAATATTAAAACCAAAAGGTCAGGGCCCAACTCTAATTGTATTAGTAGGTGAACAATAATTTTAATTGACTTATAAGGTCTCGTCATCACTTTTAAGGCACAGCAGTCTGTCACCAAACAAAAGTCAACCAATAATCAATCAGTCAGTTCTGTTTCTTTTCTTCTGACAATTTTTTTTTTAAATAACACACTGGTTTTTGTAGGGGACTCAATGTTTAGAATAAATTCCAGAGAAGCAGAAGCCTACACCACTAATGTACTCAGAGTCTTCACTCTGTTCCCTGCAGGAAATCAATTCTTATAATGAGAGAGAAAACTAGAATGGCAAATGGTTAATAAGAGTTAAAAAGCATTTAAAAACCAGAATGCTTTGGTATGTCAATTTAATAAAACTCGAATTATTAGTTGGTATTTATTGGATGGTCTGATGTGAGCTACGAAAGAACTCTGCTGCTCCTGTTGTGACAAGAATGTCTAATCTGATCAGGGAAACAGAAAAAGAAGTAAACATGGCATTTTTTTTCAAAGAGGAGGTCAGATTGATTCGGCAACAAGGGGAGTTATATTCCATTTAGCAAAGCATAGTGCAAAATCAAGGGTGCCAGAAGGAGTGAGAAGAAGGAATGGTGAGATATAGGTGATCCTCAAGGACCCAGATACAAAATCTAGAAGGTGGGAGCTAGAGGGTGGGGGTGTCTGGGATACACAGGACTTGGGCAGTGTCCCAACCTCTCTGCCGCTTACAAAGAACACTCAAGTCTTTCCATATTGCCCAGATGGATTCATAAATTAACTAAAAAGAGAACAAGCCAGCTGGCTCTAAAGGGACTTCTGGATTACCACAGAGAAGGACAATATGTCAAGGCGGCAGAGAGAGTAACTGTTGGAATTGAATACCCACCAGCATGTTAGGGGTGTTAGTACCTGAAAACCTGCTCCGACACGAGCAAACATCCGTGTATAGCAAATAAGTGACACCATGAAACTATGCTTTCTGAATATCAGTGCCACTGGCCACCAAAAAGCAATGAACAGCAAGTCATGATCAACTTAGTCAGACTCGAAATGGCTGAGATAACATGAGGAGACTGGTGCCATAGACCAGACTAGAAAAAAATTTCGACTTGACACAGAAGAAATATTCTGCATGGAAAACTAACAGTGTGGTTGTGAGGGGTGGAGAGAGCACCTAGTGTGTAAAAATTAAGTTTATTTAAGTGTGTGAGGAATGGATGAAGCCCTGAGTGGTATGTGTCCTTTGATATGGCAGCCATGACAAGGACTGATGCCTCAGACCCATGAGAATGTCAAAGCCTTTCCCATACAGGTCAGGCTTGGGGTTGGCAAAGCCTTCTTCTGTAAACTGCCTTCTTCTTTGGCAGAGGTGAGTACGAAAGCTCATGAATCCATGTGTGCAAAAATTCACAAATGCAGCTTCCTCTGAGGGTGCTCTCCTACAGGGACCTCCTACCTATGCCAGCTAACTCCAGCCCCTGTGCTCTTTACAATATATGTGCTGAGGTGGTTTGTTGCATAGATCGTGCCATTCCATCAGAGCACACACGGCCCCCCTGACAACCGGTTCTCTGTATGCTGCATGACGTGTCTGTGTGTCTGTCCTTTCTTCAATCCCTTACTACCCCCGTCAGATTTTCAGAACCCAAGCTGAAGGGAATGAGGTAGTATCTTGAGGCTGTCTGACAACGTAGACTAATAATTCCACATGCACTACAATGTTCCATATTGTAGGCTGCAACAGGCAGAACGTCCCAGCAGACAGGCTGTACGGTAACAATCAGATCTGAGGAGCGGTTTGTGGAGGACACTGATAGAGAAGAAAAAGATGAGAGAAGCGTGTTAGGAGGCAGGCTATGCTGTCCCTTCAGTGTCCTTGGACTGTAATACACGGAAAAATCACCTGGGTGTCTATCTAAGCGTATTCTGATTTGTCCTGAGGTTCCATGATTCATCACATCCCTGAGTTTCTACCAGGAACCAGGCTATACTAAAGCTATGTAGCTCATTTTGAAGGGCCAGGGTCTGATTGGCTAGCTGAAGAAGCTCGTCTAGACAATGTAAAAAGGACAGAAGTCCAGGTTGGACAGCATCAAGTGGTACAAACGATAGGGCTCAGGGGCCAGTCAGGGTACGGGGAAACTGTCATGCTTTCTCCAAGGATCTCAGGAGCGAATAACTAAGAGGACTGTGGTGTCATTGGCTGAGTCCTCGGTAAAGAAAAGAACCATACACACCTTTATTTCTGTAAAATTATAGGAATTGTCTTAGTGTGTGAGGTTGATTGTATGTGCGTAAGCGTGTGTGCGCACAAGCTCACACACATTTCCCACCCACTCAGGCAGGATTTTGGTAGAACAACTACTGCCTGTTTTTCTGCCCTTTGGTTTTGCTACTGCTGCTTCACACATGGGCTAGGCATCACAGGAAGCATCTTGGGACCAGGATCCATTTCTCTTTGCTTAGTGGTTTCTGGCTGCTTTGTTTTCACTATACACTGTTAATGATTTGTCCCTGAACAAACTGAAAATACACCATTAGGGAGATTAACAGCCATGGAAATCCAGAGAATCTAAAAGTACTCAAGGGCAATATGAGAATTTCAACATGCTTTCTTTCCCCAAATGAGGGGGGAATGATGGCAAAACGGGTTTTAACATCCCCAGGAAGTAGCCCAGAGAGGGCCAAGGAATCCAGAAACCTTATCATTGCTATGAGAGTGCATTCAGAGTCTGCAAGAGAGAATGTGTGATATTGAGATAGTGAGGTCTGAAGATCTGCTGGTCACCTAGAGTCATTATTACAAGTGAAAGGCAAGTCCGGAGAGGTGCAGACCGCTGTCAATAAGGCATCAATGTGGATGAACACCGGGAAACGGCAGGTCAGTTCACTTTTCATTGCAGATTCTTATTGAAGCAAAACCGGAATAGACTCCAGCCTCCGTGCATGAGTGTGTGTGTGTGTGTGTGTGTGTGTGTGTGTGTGTGTGTGTGTTTGTGTGTGTTGGAAAAAGAGGTGTGAAGGAATGAAGAGAAGAGGGGAGACTTTGTACTTCTGTGAACTGGTTTCCGTAATTCATAGGGAGGTAGTGCTCAGAGCATCTCATGGCTTCTCCCAGGAAACCATTCTAAGTGGGCCACGTGCCCAATGGGTTCTATCCCGGTTAAGTAAATAAATGAAATATGCTAATTAGCACCCTATTAGCTCACAGCAGGGAGTAATCCATGGCATTTTGATTGGAAAGAATTCTGTCATCCAAAAGGCTGGTCTGTAACAGAATGCAAAACTGGCCCAATTTCCTCCCTCCTTTCCTCGGGGCAGTTGTCCAAATGTCTGAGAAGCAGGCCCCACAACTGTGTACAATTCCAAGGGTGTCAGCGCCCCATGAAATCACCTCTCAGCCTCCACTGAGCCTGGCTCCATGCCACACACCAAGTGTGGATTTGTGCAGTTAAGAAATGCAGGCCTGAGCTCAAAGGCACAGGGCAGGTTAGGGAGGGGCAGCAATTACTTCTTCCGTTAGGAGAAGTTTCCGTCCTCCCTTTCTCGCCTTCTGAGAGTCTGATCTGGAACATCCTCCTGAAGTCAGACATGCCTGTCTGCTGCCATGCTGTGCTGTTCATCTGGCACAGTGTTCTGATGCACTTGGTAGGCGGTACCGTGGGTCTCGTTTGGGGAAGCGCGAGTTCCTGTTAGTTTACCTGTTTTCACCCAGTGCCTGCTTGCCTATCACTGTTCCAGTGCCCAGATGTACATCTTGCCCATCCTTTTTCTGGGCCAGAAAGGAAAGACTGAGGAACTTCCCAGACATGGAAGGAAAAGGTTCAATACAAGAACCATTTGCTTTCCGGTCTGTTCTTTAAAAACATCTACTTTCCAGGAGCTTTGGGAGCTTAAAGGGATTAGGCACTATGACACATCTGTCAGGTTGCAACAGAATTTGTCAAAAATACCCCATTGCAGTGAGACTGATGCAATGGGGTTCCATTATACCATGGATAGGCTTACAGCCCAGGACCTATTCTTCGTGCCTAAGGTTGCAAGGATCACCTGTGTATTTACTAATAGCTGTCTAGTACAAGGAACTGAGCCAGAGAACACATCGTAAAATCTGAATGTCTTAGAGGGAAACTTCTAGTGGGTTTTTCTTTCTCAAACTTGATTATCCTTTTATGTGATGACCTTATAAAGCCAAGCTGATACTGAATGACAGCACGGTGCAATGTTGAAAACACACCCTTTTCTGCTTATTCTTCACTGTACTCCCCAAGAAAAAGCCGCTTAATATTAGAATTGAAATGTGCTGCCAGGATGTATTGGCTATAAATACAGTCAGTCTTACTCCCCATCCTAAGGTTTCTTTTGCCTGGAAAGAAAAATATGTTTTTCTTGATAAAATGAACATTCAAAACTAATGTTGGATACAAGCTCTCGCATCCACAGCCCTTTAGGCTTCAATTTGAAATAGATCTTTAGGAAAACAAGTCCAAGTTAACCTCATTTGTTTCTCCATCACAACCATGATTCAACTGCAAGCAGTTGCCATACCTGAAGAATTCACTGGGCACCGTGTGGCACCAATGTCCTCTTACAATGCTTTTTAACAGAATGAAAAATAAGAGATGACTTGAAAGGTTCAGATGGCAAGGGGGAAGTCATCTTCGAGTTAGCGTTTGGGCCTCTGGCATCCAATTCCAGGCATCACCAAGGAGGCTTCAAAAGCCCCCTCCTTCCACTGTCACCCTGACTCCAGCTGGCACAGTGTGACTTCACTGCTTAGGAAAGGGCTGCCTAATCTTGCTTGGACTTAGAAAGGATGCCTGGACTATACCAGCTGTTGTAAAGAATGCAAGCACATCACAGGATAAAGAAATGAGGCCTGTGTGTTTTTTCATAGTTTGTGGTGGCTAAAGTTCACAGGTTCCAAACATCTATCATACTTCGAGACAAGATTTCTAAAGGGAAAATTTGCAGTCTGGCAGTGGGAGCAAAAGATAGAAATAAGCTCTATTGACACTTTAGATGCAGTTGCAAGGCCACTCAATATGAAAATTTCCCCCGCTGCAGCTCTTATTGACAGATTACCAGCAAACGCCTCCTGCTACCTGGTAATTCTACCTGCTAATTACTTGGAAGGTCACTGGTACTCAACAACTGCCCTGAACACTTTTATGAGTCTGAGGATCTGTTAATGGAGTGGATGAGGGAGGAACTTTTAAAAGCCACACAGTGAGGTTGACAGTCAGTCAGGAGCTGTTGAGATCACATCAAAAGTATTCTTGCAAATAATAAAGCTTTTCAAGTAGTCAATCTCCCTAGACACTCGCCTTTGCCAACAGTTACAGCAATAAGGAAAACTTTATTAGTTGTGTAGCAATTTTTTTTTAATGCTGACTATAAAAATACCCACTGGGCTGTCTGAGACTCCACTATTAGCAAGTACACCATGAATTGCAGATAAGAAAAGACTTTGGACTATAGCCCCAAGTTGATACTTTGAAGGTTTGTTTGTCTTTTTGGATGGAAGAAAGAAAGAAAGAAAAAGGTCTGAGGGAAGGATGGAAGATGCCATGAAACTAGGAGACATTCAGATAAACTCAGCCTTTTCCTTGGGTTTTCACTGTTCCAATAGGTGCCCCAAGCCCTCTCTCAGTATAACTGTGGACACTAGAGCTGACAGTAGTTCTTGCATGAAACAAAGGATTGCTGAGGCATTTCTGTCAAATGTCTCTCCCTTACCCCTAATTGTCCATTATGCACCACTAGCCAGAACCTGAAGCTACATGGTACCCATAAAACACCGCTACCCTGAAGCTGCAATGACCTTAAATTAAGAGAAAAAGGATGCTACCAACAGGCTCACAGTCCTGCGGCTTGCAGTCCTGGGACTAGCTACCATTACATTCTTGCTTTGTACTTGAACAGAAGCTGTTTCCATTGCATGCACTCTGTACCTGTATAAAGGAGAGAAACTCTAGCCTGCAATTTTCACTTTAGGAAAAGAGTCTCAGCCTAGTTCAAGGCCACACACACCAGGTTGAAGCTTGAGTGTGCTAATCCTTGGATATGTGGGCCCACGGGCCCTGATACCTGTTAAATTCTGCAACAAATGTCACCTGATAACCAATGGCATCTCCAAGTCCCCACTGAAGGGCTCTACCCAGATGAGATGTCCAATGTTACTCAAAACTTCACAGAGAGACACATGAAGTAAGTATGCTTGAAGCTGTAAAGCCATCCATTAACTCAAGTGTAGACTGTGTGAAGTCCAATTTCAGAATTCTTGACAGCATGACTTTTCCAGTTTCAAGAGCATCTTTGAGCTAATTTGTGTCTACGTATCAGGATTATTTAAAAATAACAGTTGGTTAATTATATTTCTCACTGCTTTGTTTTTAATGGGAAGGTGTCGAGATAACCTGTCTGAAGACTCGAAGGATGAATAAATGGCGCAGGGGTCAGCACTAGAAGTGGCTGCATCAGACTTGTAGCATAGTGATTGGACTTTCTCTTCTGCAGGAGCTTACTGTGGAGTGGACAGTCTGTTCATCCTCTTGTGTACAAATCCTCATTTAATCCTCACAGTAACCCACGTGATACCATCCTGTTCCCAGGACACGGGAGAAAAACTAAACACAGAGGAACGGGCATACCCTACATTGCCCAGAGAGGATTCAAACCCGGATAATCCAGCTTCACGGTTTGCACTTTCAGTCTCTCCGACGTCATCTAGTATCTCCACATTAAGGGAAAACTGTTGGGAGCCACACTGATTTACTTTCATCAGACCTATAGAGCAACAAAAGTTGTCTCTGCAGCAGAGGAGAAAGGAGAGGAGTAAAGTTTAATAAACCAAAAAGACATCAATGTTGATTTTGGTAGCTACCTGTCACTGTGTCACTAAATTGCCTCCCAAAGTTTAGCTTGAAGTGGTAATCATTTTAACCTCAGTTTCTGCAGTCTGGGACGTGGGAGTGGATTACTGGATGAGGGTGTCTTCAGAGGCCATGCTGGAGCTGCCTAATTGAGCTCTACGCATGTGTGAGCCGGTTAGAGCGCAGGACTGGCTTCTGTTAGAGGCTCATGTCCACAGCTGTGGCAGAAGCCTCCCTTCCTTGTCTTGTGGTAGGAAGCACCACTGTCTTGACACATGGGCCACATGTTGCAAGATGGCAGCCGGATTGCATGAGTGTGGTCACGTCAGAACAAGGAGAAAGCCACAAATCTTCCTGGGGCCAAAGAAGTCATGTATTTTCATTTCCAGAACATTCTACTGTTAAAATTGATTCCCCAAATATGGCTCTCACTCAAGAAAAGAAGAATTAGTTTCCAGAGGAGGATTTTATAAGACTTTATAGCCTGGCAGTGGTAGTACATGACTTTAATTCCAGAACCCAAGAAGCAGAAGAAAGATTTTTGAGTGTGAGGCCAGCCTGGTCTACAAAATGAGTTCCAGGATAACCAGAGCTACACAGAGAAACCCTTTCTTGAAAAACAAAAATAAACAAAGAGACAGAAAATTACAGACATGCTTTAAAGTCACCAATTAGCATTAGTAAGACCAAAAGTGCAACATTATGGGTAAGTTTTATTTATTAAATTCTGAATTGTATTTATATTATTTTTATTTTAAAAAATTAGGAAAAGAGAGGAAAAGTTGATAGAGAGATGGCTCAGCAGTTAACAGTGCTTGCTGTTCTTCAAGAGGACCAAAGTCCAGTTCCCAGCATTAAGGTCTGGAAGCTCACAACTACCTAAAAATTTCAGCTTCTGTCAGATCCAGTGCCTTCTTCCAGCCTATGAAGGTACCTGCACACACGTGGCACGTGTGCATGCGTACACACACACACGTGAAAATAAATATTTAAATGTATATTTTTAAACTTGGAAAGACACTTTAGTATTTAATTTGTGATTGTGGTAGCTTGAATAAAAATGCCCTCATAGGCTCATAGATTTTAATGCTTGGTCACCAGAAAGTGGCACTATGGAGAGGTATGGCCTCGTTGGAAGAAGTGTGTCACTGGGAGTGGGCTTTGGGGTCTCAAATGCCGGGTGGCTCTCTTCCTGCTGCCTGCTGATCTGGATGGAGAACTCTTAGTCACCTCTCCAGCATCATGTCTGTCTGCATGTCTACATGCTTTCTGCCAGGGTGTCAATAGACTAAGCCTCTGAACTGTAAGGCAACTCCAATTGAATGTTTTCCTTTATAACAGTTTCTATGGCCATGGTGTGTCTTCACGGTAGTAAAATCCTGAGATGGTGATACACATCTCTGTAATTGATAGAAGTAAAAAAAAAATATACCTTTTTACTGAACATATTTCTAACTGTCACATTCAGCTCCCAGTTACTCCTCTGACCTTTATTCTGTCCTCTAAAAAACAGCAGATTACCATGTAACTTCTAACGGGAACAATGCATGGGAAGCAGGCCCAAAGCCCAAGGACATTCTGACATCTAACAAAGATTCCTTTCAAGAAGACCCTGCCCTGCTTCAGTCCACCTGCCTTTACAATTACTCAAATTTGCCTTTCAGTTTCTCAGTTCTTAGAAGAAACGTGTTGATGGAATGTGTTGCTATCAATTCCCTCGGCCTGCTCTTCAGGACATTACCTACCCTCATGCCTCCCACAGCCTTCACAGAAGGTTCCACTGGGAAACAGCTGATAGAGGACACTGGCACACAGCATTGCTCTTCTAAAGTGCCAGTGTGCCTAATCTCACACTTGGAATATAGTTCCTTTCTTTGTCCTGGATGCAAGGAGACTCCATTACAGACTGTCTTTTGTGGCTAAAGTAGCTCTTATCTTTTATATTATCCTGATTTTTTGCAATATTGTGATCTTTATTTCCACAAGCCCTTGATGAAAAGTCATGGGATGTACATTTTTGGAACAAAGCAAGTAGAAACATGGACTATTGTTTTAATATTTATCATAAAAGCAAACATTGGCAAGATATTTTTGTGTAGTTAGTGTCCTGGGAACAAATTTTTATTTTTCTATTTATTTGGGAGGGATTAATAATTTTCAGTTCTTTTTTAGCTCAAGACTTTGAGAACAAGAGGATTGATGCTATTAACAGGAAACTTGGCTATTAGTGTTATAAACCCAGTTCCAACCCATGTTTTTATTCGAGGGGGAAAAAACTGTGAAATCACACAAGTCTACATGTCGTAGGTCAAGACTGTAAGTGTTTTGTATATTACTACAGCTAACTATGCCAGCATTTACAGATGTGGAGCTGCGCTTTTTCTGAAGTGGATTTAGCCTGGGTTTTGGAGCCCACATGTGTTATTACTTAGGCTGGAACAGTGATTTCTGAGCAATGTTCTCTAAACTTTGTGATAGTCTTGTCAGGACAATCAAATTCAGACAGTACTCCAGGATGGGCAAAAAAAACTCTTCCCAAAGGAAATAAAAGTTTCCACTGTTTATCATGCTTAGATAGGAAGACAGAGCCGGAGGGAGAACCCCCATCTCACATGCTGAGGACAGAAACAGCTGAGGGTCTGAAGTGAGAATCTGCGGTGCAGAGGCAGAGACATTCACACTAGGAGTGGAGCCTGCGCTGCTTGGGAGCCTGAGGGGAGGGAGGCGGGGTCCTTTGAGTGAGAGGAAGAGTCTAGCAGCACCAAAAGTAACCACTGTTGGCAGAAGTGAGTAACTTGTTTTATTTGTACTTGTTACCCAAATGGCCTGGAGCTGCTAGGACCAAGGCACACTCCTGTACCAGCCTCCCAAGTAGCAGTGGGGGATTCAGGACTGTGCCATCTGCCAAGCTATATTATTTTTCTTATTTCTACACTGAAAACTTTCAATGAAACAGTAGGATTTATATCTGTATGCCTATCATATACAATATGTATATATGATATTTATTATGCATGCTTCATCTGCCATAGTAACGACTGAGTATGTTTCTCTCAGCTTCCTCAAAAGCTAAAAAGTAGAGAGAAACATTAATACATGTCCATGCTCTGGAGTTTACATAAAGCTGCGTGGATAAGCATGAGGACTGGCGGCTCACCTGCACTGTTGACCTGTGGCAGCTGAGCTTGGGAGTCAGACGCAGCCCACAGCCGAGCGCCTTCTCCGGCCTTACTCCTCTGTGGGATTTTACTTCTGCCATTTGCTCCTGGCAGGTAGTTCTGACGGTAAGCAAACAAAATGTCCATGCTGACAGCAAGAATAAAAATCTTGCTCACGCAGTAGAGCAAGCCGCCAAGAATAAAGGTAAGAATTGGTTGGCCCTTGACATTAGGCAAGGCATCATAGATGTCATTGCAGAGCGAGGACAGGATGCTATTCTTGCAAAGGGCACCTACAAGAGACTAACGGCGCGCACGTCAGACCCTGTGTGCTCTGGCTGGCTGTAGTGATGTGCAGGAACATGCCTGTCATGCATACAATGGCATATATGCATATCACCTCATTCAGTGTTTATGACAGCACTGTGGTGGTGCAGACAGGGGAACACCTTTGATAGGTTAGGAGAAAAGGTCTCCAAGGTCTTACAGCTCGGAAATGATCACACAGGCGGTGATTAGGCCAGACAGTGTGACATGGTACTGCAGCACTGTGCCACGATGCCCCCAGGGCACCGCAGTATTGCCTTCTCATCCTCATCTGCATTCAGTTAAAATCTGATTGAGCCAGACTCTTGGCTTTTCTTGAGTCAAAGGAAGGAGTAGCCAAGGCAAGGAAATTTACTGGGCACATGCTTAGATAAAAGTAGAACTGAGAATGAGAAGAGCCTTTCGAGAAAAATGCTCATTTCCCAGCCTAACATCCATTTCCTCTGATCCCCAGTCTCACACAGTACTATGGTCACATTGCCCCGTTTCCCCCACAGACAAGTGTGGTCACATAATCAATTGCTGGTCAGCAAGAGTTAAGCAAAACTCTCTGTATGTGCATGGGGAGTGTGTTTGTCTTTATCCTGCTCTTCTTCCCACCACTTAGCACTTCAGCCAAGATCGCGTGAACTCTGCCACTGTTTTTGTGAGTTGCACACTGAAGAGAGACAAAATAATAAAGCACCTTGGCAGGGTGGAACATGGCTTCAATCTCAGCTGCTTGGGAGGTGGAGGCAGGAGTTCTAGGCCAGTCTGAACAGTTTTGAATACTAAACTGTGCTTGTTAGTGACACTTTCGCACAAACTAGAGTCATCTGGAAGAGGGATTTCAGCTGAGGAACTGTCGCCATCAGATTGGCACATGAGTTTGTCTGTGTGACATTTTCTTGATTGCTGATTCATGTAGGAGGACCCAGCCCTCTGTGAGCTGTGCTATCCCTGGGAAGGAAAGCCTGTGCTGCCAAGAAAGGTAACTGAGCCAGGCAGCGAAAGCAAGCTAGTGAGCAGTGCTTCTCTGTAGTCTTCGCTTTTGTTCGCTTGAGTTCCTACCTTGGTTGCTCTTGATGATGGAGAGTAATGTGTGAGATGAAATAAGCGCCTTCTTCCCCAAGTAGCTTTTGGTCATGGTGCCAATCACAGCAACAGAGAAGCAGACTAGAACACATGCACTTCAGATCGTGGGACAGAAGGACAATAACCTAGGACTCTGATAACACTATGACGTGGTCAGATCAAACCCAGAAAGCATGTTTTCTTGAATATGAGCTGGAAATAAATTCTAGTTTAGTTCACGTTACAGTTGCTATCGTGTGTTTTATGCTGTATACATTCGGGGAGTAACTGGATTGTTGATCACGGCTGCACTGTTTTTACTGTTCAGAGCACATAGGTAAGGTGGATGGCTAAGTAGAAAATGTAGCTCGCCCTGGCTACTCTCAGCACGGAGCTGAGTCTACCTGGAAAACAAAGACACTGTTTCCTAGTTACTCAAAGGCCTTCTCATCAAGGAGCAGTTCTCTCTAGAGGAAATGTGTAGGCTAGCTGAGACTTCACTCTAATTCCAGCACATTACTGTCTGACATCATGAGGCTTGACCATTCATGAGGCTAGACTTCATTCAGAGGAAAGACCACCAGGGTTAACATGAGGCACACAAAAGCATTTGCTCAGATCATACTAAAAATAACTGGAGAAGAAGAATCCAACAGAAAACCTGGCTTCTTACAATAGGTGAGGTGAGCTTTTTAAGTAATTTAAGCAGGACAGAAAAGATGAGTTTACTGTTAGTCATGAGTCAGTGTCCACTTGCCTCATTTGACCTGAAAACTACATTAGAATTAGATGTCCTTCATCCTAGTTTCGAAAAGGAGGAAGGAGCCTTGGAGATAATAAATACATGTTCGTGGTCACAGTTAATAAAGACGAGATTCTAGTCCAGGTTTGCCTGCCCACCGAAGCCTTGTACTTAATCACTCTTCTTCCTTTCTACCTGGCTCCACCTCAGTTTCTACATGTCTGAACTAATGAAGTCCTAAACCAGGGGAGGTTCCAGCAACCTGGGAAAGCTTCAGGGCCGACTTAGCTGATGTGCTAGGCTGCCTTTATACAGTGTAGGGATGGGGCCTTGCTTCTTCAGTTCTTTCAGTTCTGAAAGGAGCAGCATAGATGTCTAAAGCAGCCAAGATTCCCACTCAGCATGACACAGCCCTCCCAGCTTCAAGCAGTCAGCCCTGGAACCCTCCATGGGAAAGGGCAAGTCCTCACTAATGAAATTTCTCCTCTGGAGGTGCAGCCTCCCTCTGGGGCTGGACTCAAGTTCATCTTGGGATCACCCTCCCCTAGGTTATTTTAAGGCAGCATTAATGTTTTATGACTCATTTCCTAGTTTTCTGCTAGAGAAAAAGAATCACAGCCTAGGCACTCCACCTCCAACTCTGCAAACAGCTGATGCGCAATTTAGAAAAGTACATTTTATTGTGAGTGGGGAAGATATTCAAGAAATAAGAAATTATTTCTTTTGGACCAGTATCCTTTTCTTGATAGCTCATTCCCTTATACTCCTGCCCCTCCCTCTCCTTCATCACACACATGTATACCCATGGCAGTTGGAGAGTTCAGAAGTGACATTTCCCATAGGACTCTAAAATTTATTCTAGAGAGACAAAAGGTCAGTCATGAGAAATTTCTACCTCTGGTAGTGGATGTGAGATTATGTCAGAGAGCCACTCATGGATTCACTTACTCTTTTTGGAGCCTTTGAGGACCTTTCCCAGCTTCAAATGTGTGCTTGCTCACACATGTGGACATGGGCTAGAGCTGCCAAGATCAAGGCACACTACTGCACCAGACTCCTGAGTAGTAGGCTGTGTCGCCTGCCAAGCTATGGCATTTTTTGTATTTCTCCACTGAAAACTTCCAGTGGAATAGTAGATAGTAGGATTTGTGTATCTGTGTTTAACATATATATATATACAAACATTTGAATATATATATATACACATACATATATGAAGGAATATAAATAAAATAAAATAAATAAAATCCAATACTCAGTAGATAAAAACAGTGCTAATGGGTTGCTCTTGTTCTTAGATAGGACAAAGTGCACCTGATAGAGAGCATAAGAAAGAAGAAAGAAGAGTCAAGCTAAAAGAAAAAAGAGTCAAGCTATAAAATGACAAAGGTATAAGACAGGGACATGAGCGCTTAACATCTGCCCGTATGGGGCTTCCACAGAGGTTCGGCTCATATCCAACCTGACTTCCCTAAGCAGACCTAAGAGTACTCCTCTCATACTACTCAAGGGACATCAACAGCTGTTTTATTAAGCAGTCCGTGCAAACTGTTTTAAAATCCAAATCAAGGTAAAGAAGGAAAAATAATAACTGTATGTATTGGGGCTGTCTCTGACATGAACTCTGTGGCTGGCTCTTTGATCACCTCCCCCTGAGGGAGGAGCAGCCTTACCAGGCCACAGAGGAAGACAATGCAGCCAGTCCTGATGAGATAAGCTAGGGTCAGAGGGAAGGGGAGGAGGACCTCCCCTGTCAGTGGCCTTGGGGAGAAGCCTGGGAGGAGATGAAGGTGAAAGGATGGGATTGGGAGGGGCTGAGGGAGGGGCCACAGCTGGGATACAAAGTGAATAAATTGTAATTAATTAAAAATAAGTGAATTAGAAAATAATTGTATTACAAAGAAAATATTTATTTATTCATTTATTTATTTCCTTTTTTTGAGACAGGGTTTCTCTGTGTAGTAGTCCTGGCTATCCTAGCACTGTCTTTGTAGTCCCGGCTGGCCTCAAACTCATAGAGATCCACCTCCCTCTCCCTTCCGAGCACTGGATTGAAAGGCATGTGTCTCACATGCCTGGCTCACAAATAAAATCTTAAAAACTCAATCAGAACCAGAGATGATGAAGGCAGGTAGCCACACATAGTAAAAGTTAAGAGAACAACGATGTACTATATTTCTTAAAATAGTAAATCTAGATGTGACATCATTCAAATTTATATATTAGAAAATGATGCAAATATCCACAAACTTATATCATCTTTAATATACTTTGATTACTTTTTATTTTTGAGATTTATAACATAATTACTATATTTCTTTCTTCCTTTTCATCCATCCAAGCCCTTACACATGCCCATTCTTGCTCTCTTTTAAAGTCGTGGCCTCTTTTTTCATTAATTGGAGAGAAAGAGAAATACATACATACATACATACATACATACATACATACATACATACATAACTCCTAAACTCCTAAGTAAAAACTGCCCAGTGTAAATAATGTTACTTACATATTTTTGGGCCAGCCATTTGGTACTGGATAATCAGTTGGTGAGCTTCTCCCTAGGAAACACTCTTCTATCCCTCTCTCAGAATCGGTTGTTTATAGTTCTTTTTGTAAGGTTAAGGCCTCATGGACTTTCCCCTACCCACTCTGGCATACCTGTTCTTGTTGTCCTTCAGCTCATGTTTAGGCAGTCATGTTGTTGAGACTTTATGGGGTAGCTTCTGACATTCCTAGCAGACACAGTCTTAGAGCAATAAGGCTGTGGATCTTGGAGAACTGCCACTTTACTAAACCATCATAATCCTTAACTATGTTCTTAATATTTGTCATTATACCCACATATAGGTGTAGTCTTTCCCTTCATCACAAAACTTCTCTTTGCAGCAGATGGGGACCATTACAGAAAACTACAACCAATCAAAGATAAGGTTGGCCTATTAGAATGACTGTGGGGGGTTATCTTAAGTATATTAATTGATATGAGTCTGCCCACTATGGGTAGACCCATTCCCTAAGTAGAGGATCCAGGCTGTATATCTGTAGAGAGCAAACCTAGCATAGATGTTAGTTCTGTTTGCTTTTCTGTTGCTAAGAAATACACTCTGATAAAGCAATTTAAACAAAAAGGTGTTTGTTTAGGCTTATGGTTCCAGAGATAAAAGGTCAGTCATAGCATGGAAGGCACAGCAACAGGCAGAGAAAGCATGGCAGCAGGAATAGAAACCAGAGTAATTTCATTTTCATGCATATGCAGGAAGCAGAAAGGAAGAACATGAAGTAGGACAAGGCTGCAAACACTCAAAATCCAAACCCAGTGGCATGCTTCCTCAACGAGAGTCTACCTCTTCTCGGTTCCATAACCTCTGCAAACAGCACCAGCAACGAAGAAGGATGTCTCAAACACATAAGCTTACAGGGACATTTCTCATTTGAGCCACAACAGATGCATTCCACACTCTCTGCTTTCTACTGTGGATTCAGTGTAGCCAACTGCTTAAAAACCCTGCCGTCCTGACTTTTTCACCACGATGGACCAACTGCACCTTGAACTATGAGACAGAATAAATCATTTTCCCCTATGTTGCTTTTGTCAGAGTATTTTTTTATAGCCAAGACATAATTTTTAGTGTGTGAGAGCTGCTTGCTCTCAAGTGCTTGATACCCAGACCCCCCATTTTTATGTTAATAATTGTTGAGTGATGGCATTAATTACTCAGATCCCATATTTTATGGTGTAAGTACTATCATGATTCCCATTTAAAGAATGAGGACATTGGGGAAGACTGAAAGAATTTTGAGGATAGTAGAAAAATAAGCACACCAATCTGATGTTATCCTTCAAGTTCCTGAATCTCAATCCTGCATTGTTGGGGGCTTTGCCTCTGTTTGTTTACTGGGAGCTTGGGGCCACGGTAGAGTGCTGAAGCATGCTCCAGGAAAAGAACCGAAATTTGAATGTCTCCAGTGGGATAACAATTTATGTCTACCAGTACCTCCAAGTGTGATTTTCAGAGGGTACTATCATTGTAGAGTACTTTAAAAAAAACTGCACATTTTGTTTGTAATAGCCTTATATCAAAATATTACGCATTTTCCTATAAATGAATGTGGTAAAACGATCAGCTCCTGAATGATCACAAACACTTGTAAATTACTACTGAGGCATCATAATCTTCAATAAATTGAAGCTATTACATTATTGTTCTTGTATTAGAGACATAACATCTTAACGTCTCCAGAAAAAAAATGGTTTCCCAGCCCTTTCAACAAGAATCTTGATAGTATTCCTTTGTTAATGCATTTCTCCATTCAGTCACCATTTTCTGAGGGCTTTTCCGAGCAATTCCTTTTTCTAGTCACTGGAAATACTTTCAGTGAAGGAGCAGATGCCCCTCATTTCAGGAATCCTGTACTTGAAGACGCTGCTTATTCACAAACAACAACAAAATTGTTTCAAATGTGCTCTGTGTGCAGAAACACAAGACTGATTAAAAGACAGAAAGTGATGTTGCTGGTACTAATGTAGACAGACTTCTCGGGAAGGAGAAGTTTGAGGTCACCTGTGATAATGAGTCTCTCTTGGAGACCAGTTTTTCTGACAGAGCCAGCAGGAACAAAAGTCCTGAAGTGTTACCTCAAGTTCTGCAAGGTGGAAAACATCCAGGAGGCCCTTTGCCATTGAGCCTGCGTGGCTCAGCAGTCCCAACACAGTCCTGAAAACATGGGCAGTACCTAGAGAGCTATTGCTGCTCCTCAGTCAACAATGGAAGCCTGCAGCAAGGGGATCGAGTGGCATGGGGATGAAAGGGAAGGCCAAGCCAGCAAAAGGCAAACCTTTTCATCTGGGAAGCTAGCAGAGCATGAGGTGGGTCTTCCCACAGCAGTTAAGGTAATTAAGACAATTTTTCCTATTCAAATGATTCTAATTTGTGACAAGTTGACATTTAAAAGCAAGCTTACACATTAGACATGCTTCTACTGACGTCATCAGGAAACAAATGAAGACTTCTGTTCTGGCAGAAGGCAGCCTAGGGTTCCTCAATGAATCCTAAACTCTTGCCTTCTTTATATGATCAGCAAGGAAACGCAGACCTGTGGGAACAGTTTACCCACACAGGGAGCTGGTGCTTTGATTTCCTGGAGATTCAGGAGGAATGAGAAACCAGCAGAGGCGGGGCAAACAAGAGCACCAAAGTGAATGAAAGTAAAAAGGCCCGCAGAAAATTAGCGAAGAGACAATTAACTTCTATGCTTACTAAGCAACAGGGAAATAGTGTGACAAATGTGTGCTTTTTAAAAGCTAAAACAAACACCATGACTGGAATAGGAGGTTGAGATGTGTTCAATAACTGTCCTAGGGCATGAGATTGATGAGCGACAGAGTAGATATTGAAGGCTAGGCATTTTCTTCTCTTTCTCCAAAGCCGGTGCTTTTTATATGCCACATCAAGTTGTGCTGGTGATGTTGGCACAGTGACAGTGAGGATATTGTCCTAAATAAATGTAAAAATAAATCTTGGGCTATTCATTACCCAAGCTTTATAAGGAAGCCATCATTCCTGTGGCAGCATTGAGCTGCAGTGGAGAAATCTCAGTACACACATAAGGATGCTTCGTTCCAATTTATGGTACTCTTAGCTGCTGGATTGGAGGAGTGGATATGAAGGAAGAATCTCTCTCTCTCTCTCTCTCTCTCTCTCTCTCTCACACACACACACACACACACACACACATCAAGAGAGAGAGACTCCTATCTTACTTACAGCTAAAATAATAAAAAGAGAAACAGAATTCTAACAAGGGAAAAAAATCTCTCAATGTGTGTTTTCTTTCACTTGAAATATTTACCATTAGGCTTAATAAATTCTTACTTGCTCTCCATCTGGTTTAAAATTCTACAGAAAACCCAAATTTTACAATGTTTTCATTAAATAGCTGCCTAAATCTACCTCCATGAATATAATAGTCACAGGAGAATATATTTTTTCATGACTTCATTCTACAAGTGCTTATTGAGCATAAATTATGTGTCATGCTCTACGGTAATTGGGAAAAGGGACCCCTAATTACTGTTGGTGTTCTTTCTAATCATATAATATCACTACTGATTCTTATAACAAACAACTGGCAAAAAATGCCTCAATTAAATGATGCATAAAATCTGTTGCGTTTGGTATTAAAAGCTAACACTACGTAAGATAGGAAATATGCTGGTCCCTGTCTTTATTTTTCAGTAGCCTTCCATCTTGTTTTCATTCTCTTGTGTCTGGTTATTATTAAGTGGAGGGGTTTTTCAGCATACTATGTGAATAAATTTCCATTGGATAAATGTCAATTGCAATGACTATTTTTATGTGTGGTTGGTCCGTATTTACGTGGAGTTTGCTAATGTTTCTTGGTGTGTTCTAAAATTCAGACAGGGCTTAGTGTGGAGAGATGAGACTCCTGTGACTGTCCAGTCTTGCCCATCTGGCTCAGCCCCTCCTAGAACTGCCATCATCCTCATAATTAACATTTGGAGACCCTCCAAGAGAATGTTCTCTGTGGCAAGTTCCCAAGTGAGCATCAACTCATGCTGCTGGAATTATCCAGGACAGAAGAGAACACGGATTTATCTCTAACTGTTAAGCCAGGGTGTGCTCCCTTTCCAGAGCTAAGCGCATCAGAATCTCTGATCCTGACCGCCTGAGGAGAATTAAATGGAGCCACAGTGGCCTAGCTGCCAAACTACAGGACTTCATTAGTTAGAGACCTCCCTGGGGCAGATAGATGCAAAGGACTTTGCAACAACACCAACAACAACCCCTCAAAGCTGGGGGTGAGCTATAATAAACAAAGATGAAACTGCAAGGTTGAATTTTAGAGCAGGAAGAAAATTAATTCTGCTTACATTTGAGGATGAAGAAATGGCTACCCTGAGAAAGTAGGTGCTTCAACTGAGGGCATTTCAGTGCTAAAGTACAAAACCAGGCCTAGACCTCACATCTGAAATCCCGGCAGCAGCTGTTCACTGAAAGCTATTTTAGGCAACCCTCCGGTGTCGCATTTTCAACAACTACATTCGCAATCATGATTACAGATGATTTGTGTTAGTCTGTCTGGTTTGTGTTACTGTAAAGAACACCTCATGTAAATCAGCCTCAAACAAGGAGTAGCTAACGTGGGAGCCCTATTCCACGGTTTCACCTCATGGTTGTTTGGCCCTATGTATCAGGTCTATGTCAGCTCCGTGTATCATGGATGGGGTAAGTGATGGAAGAGGGCTGTTTACACCATGATAACTACAGCAAGAGGGGAAGGAGAGACGAGGAGAGAAGAGAGTTCAATAGCACCTTTAAAAAGGTGCATGGGGAGCCTGCTTTCTATGTTTGTCCATATATTTGACCAATGCCACAAGCTGGTTACAAAGACTTTAATGTGGTGGACTTTGGTATCATTCAATGCTTCTTTCATTGCTTGTTCATTTTCTGTCTCTGTCTCTGTCTCTATCTCTGTCTCTTCTTCTTCTTCTTCTTCTTCTTCTTCTTCTTCTTCTTCTTCTTCTTCTTCTTCTTCATCATCTTCTCCTCCTCCTCTTCCTTTTTCTTCTCCTCCTCCTCTTTCTTTTTCTCCTTCCTTTTTAGTACTGGGGATTGAACCTAGGGTTTCCCATATACTAAGCAAATGCTCTGCTACTGAGTTGCCTCCTTAGTCTTCTTAGTGCTGGCACAGGCTCTCTCATTAAGTTGCCCAGGCTCTTCTTGAATTCAGTCTGAAACTCAGGCAGGTCTTGCACTTGCATCCTTTTTAATCACAAGAGCTGCTGTATTATACACTTTGACAACCAAACCATACTGCCTTTTATTTCTTAAGTAATCTCAAATTTATAAAGAAGTTGCATATACTTGTTTTCTACTATCAAAATATCTATGACTGGGCATTTCATTAAGCAAAGACATTTTCCTTAGATCATAGTTCTAGAAGCCCACAAGCATGGTGCTGGAATCTTTTAGAGCTCTGGGAAGCATCTTTCTGTGTTCAGCCTGTAACAGAAAAACCGAAATGTTAAGTAAGAGGCATGTGTAAGGTCAAGGGAAGCATGGAGCTTGTTTAGCAAAACTGATTTCTGTAGAAACCAACCTGAGTCCCAGGAAAGAAAGACCTCAGTCTTTCAAAAGAAGCTCCAATCCCTCTTAAATCACCAGTCCCTCTCAATACCAATACATTAGAAATCAAATATTTGCATAAGGAAAGAACCTCTCTAAGCCACTACAGTACCACACAAGGTGTTCTCCCTAAATCACTTGACAGTGTGTTACTGCATATCTCCCCTCCTCAAACGCTGTGCTGTACATATTGCTCAAGGTTCACACATATATATATATGTGTGTGTGTGTGTGTGTGTGTATGTGTGTGTATAAATTATATATAGTATATAAATATTGATAAGTCAGCGATATATATGTTAATATATTATATATAACAGTGATATGTATTAATCATATATATGCATATATATGAATAATCAAAGGAGATTTGTTCGACAATAGGTCTGGGCAATCCAACAAGAGCCATATGCAATATCACTTTTTTACAGCTCATGAGTCTGGATACAGCAGACATCCTGATTCAGCACTGAAGACCTGGAAGATGCTAGTACAGAGTCCTCTCTGAAAGGCTAAAGCCTGATGTCAGTGGAGGGTGGCAGCAGCAGTGACAGACACACTCATTTGGGGAAGAGTGAAGGTGATCAAGGACACTGCTTGTTCACAGAATCTTTACACTGGTGCCATCCTTTGATGGTGCCCATCTTGAGGTTGGGCCATCCTCCTTCACTTGTCTTTTCTGAAAACACTTTCATAAACATGTTAGATGTGTGTCTCCTACCAAGTTTACAATCAAGATCAACCATCATGGAGTATGTATCCCATAAATCAAGACAATGACACTATGTATTACAAAAATGTATTCCCCCATAATACCTGATACAACCTTTGACATTAGGAAATTGATAGTGATACAGTGTCCCTATCCAATTTATAAAACTCATTTATTTTATTGTTTTCACAAAGATTTATTTTATAGTAGAAGGGTCAAATCCAGAATCACACATGCTTTTTATTACCTCAGTACCATACAATGTGAATGGATCCTCTATGTTTTCTTGACTTTCATGAGCTCAGCAGTTTTGACGATCACAAGAAAGTTTTTATGTAATATTACTAATTTTAGTTGTTTTTTTTTTCTGTTCCTCCATGCCCAGCATCATGTCCTTACATTTTCAACAATCTTTCAGAAATAAACACTGTGTGTAACTCACTGCATCTCTTCATGCATACATGGTTTGTGCCATTTCAAATAGTGGTAACATGACTACTTCATGGGGCAATTTCTGCCTAATATCTCCATTAGATGGCTATTTTTTTCCTTTTTCAATTAATAAGTACATAGAGGAAAAACACTATTTATGGGGTTGCCATGGTTTAAGATTTTTTTTCTTTGTGAAAATATGTGACTCCCAAGGCAAAGGTACTGAGAGACATTGGTACATTAAGAGCAATTAGTGGGCGTTTTTGGTTTGGGTCTTGTTTTTGAAAGGCTAATGTCTTACTCTTACGAGATTGGATTGATTTCTACATAAGTGGGTTTTGTTAAGCAAGCCTTCCTCCCTTTGCCCGTAGACACATATCTCACTTAACTTTAGGATTTCCTGTTGTGAGCTGAGCACAGCAAGAGGCTTACCAGAACTTAACGCATTCAATGTCTATGGACTTACTTTCATCAGTGTGCAATTGACATGTCTTATTGAAGTATTGCAAAAGTAAAAATCTGTTGCTCTTTCTAATCACCCGAGTGTCACAATTTGCCCCCAAACTGGCCAACTGGAGCTCCTTCCGGACGGAGCATGTGTGCTTGGCATGCTTTCAGCACTGAATACTTCACTGCCCTCTGGAACAAGATTGTTCAGGCTCACCTCCGAAATTCCCTGCCCCAGTGATTGAACAAAACAGAAGTTCTGGCTATTAGTTGGGTTTATTGTAACTGGTGTGTTACCACAATTAAGTATCACAGTTTGTGGAGCTTACAGAGAGAGAAGGGGGGAATTCATGAGTTTACTTTAGTAACTTCAGTTCTAAAGCAATACAAAGTCTATTCTTATTTTCTCATTTTAATAAGTGGTAGTACCTTCGCTAGCAGAAGGGAAAAAAAGCAAAAATGAAATCCACAGAAATAATCTGCTTCACCTTTTTCCCCCTTTATATTTTATTTTTCCCACCTCCATGACATAAGTATGGTCTCTCCTCAGATTCTAAACCCTAGATTCCTTCTTAGCATCATTGGGCTTTGATTCCCCTACTTGGCAATGCTTTCCTGTAAGACAGATTTTTTTTACCCCTCTTAGGGCCAAAAATGCTACACAGAACCCCAACTTACCTACAACAACTCCTCCTAGGAAGAACCATGGAGGTTCATGTTACCATGTCTTAAAGACAACCATCTGTTCCATCCTTCTGAAGCTTCCATGTAAAATCCAAGAAGGAATGAGAAGGATAAAGATAAGAAGGAAAAAAGAAGCTCCCACAGCATCCATGAATAACGTTGAATCACAGCCATTGGTGTACACAGGATCACTGGCTCTGACTTCAGATAAGGAGTATAGCTTATTGATCTTTTAGGCCCAGGATATAGCATAATGATTATCATGGAAGAGAGCCCAATATATATTTATTCAATAGAAAATCAAAGGGCTCCTAAATGAATGAATGAACTATGTTATAGCTACCTATTCATCTAATAGATACATGTACCTCATACTTATTAAACATTAATTGCTTTCTAACATCAAGTTCATAATAGCTAATAGGAGTAAATAGAAAATGAGCCTGATGTTTTAGATACAGATTCAGGTTCTTTCTGGTCTTTTCGCGTAACTGACATCAGGAGGCTGTGTACTCTGCTTCCTTAGGGACTGGCTGAATAATACATAGTGTTTATCAGGCTTGAAGTCCTCGACTGTAAGGAACTTTACATTAACTTTACATTTGCTCTTTGCCACTTATCCACAAATTACCTGACATCAGAGGTCAAAGCCAGCCCTCGTGACATCATAAAACGTTTCCCAGTAACTGTATCCACACAGGTGGCTAGTCTCTGAAATTTTACCAACCCTTAGTGCCATAAATCCAGCCCTGAATCTTTATTAATTATCACTCAGAATAAACCATGATTCTCTTGAAGAAGAACAAGGCTTTTTATTGTCATGATATCAGCCATATATCTAAAAAAAATATGACAAATCTAAGTATCTAGTTGATTTATTGATTGTTTAGCATCTGTTGAGTATTAAGGTATTATAGTAATAAAATTATGGTAGTCCTCAATTTGTTACTCCAATAAATACTCACAAAAACATACTTTAAATGAATTAAGATTGCTACACAGGTGATCAGTTGTAAGAATACAGCGATGAAGCTCAGAGAACTAGACAGCAGTTTTTTAAAAAAAGAAGACACATAAAAGACAAATTTGACATTTATCCAATTAGTTTTTAAATTCAAAAATATAAAAATTAACAAGACCATCAAAAATGAGCAAACTGTATGAACAGATACTCACCAAAATAACAGAAAAATAGAAAGCAAGCACTAAAAAGATGCCCAATGTCCCATCAGTTTTAAGTTGGAAATTTAAACAGCGGAATAGCAGTGTATCAGTCACCTTTTCATTGCCACAAAACCCACTAATTGAAGACTGTTAACATATAAGAGGAAAGGCATGTTTATCTCATGGCTGTGGAGGTAGGAACTGTACATGGCACAGAGCAGGCCCAGCAGGCATTGCTCCCTGGTTGTGCTACCCTGTGGGACATGGCAGATAACAACTGCAGAAACACCCACTAAGAGTAAACGTGTAGCTGTATTCTAAACCAGGAACAAAACAGAATGAGTGAGCCAAACCTTGCCTTCCACAATTGGGGGTTCATGAGCGTGTATGGATGCAAACATGTGCATGCGTGTGCGCGTGTGTGCCTCTGTCCTCTGTGTGTCTGAGAGGGCGGGGCAGAGAGGAGAAGAGTGAAAGAGGGAGAGCATGTGCCCATGCCCACACCATGGAGCAGTTGGGGATGTCAGATGGAAACTTGATGAAGTCAGTTCTCTCCCTTCACTTTGTGATATGGGATCCAACACGGGCCATCAGGTTTGGCTTAACGTGCCTCTTCCCACTGGGTCCAAGGTCAGGCTTTTGTAAAAATGTTTGTTAGAGAAATATCAAAGAGTCTCATAAGAACCATCCCCAGGACATATATTTAATGAGCTAAGAACCTCCCTTAGACTCCATCATGTAATGATTCTATCACCTCTTAGTGTGGGCACCTGGTAGCCATGCCTTGAGCAAGTGGGTCTTTGGGCCACTTATAACAACCAAACCATGACAACCATGGCACCTTTGTTTGAATAGCTAAATCCCAAACACTGACAGTATCAAGTGCTGACAAGGTTGTAGGGCAAATATGGTCTCTCATTCATTGCTAATGGCAATGGAAAATGGTAAACACTTGAGAAAATAGTTTAGTGATTTCTTACAAAGCAAAACATTCTTTTTATATTTAACTATCACTTTTGTTGCTGTTTACACAAAAGAGTTGAACATGTATATGCACATACAAACTTGAATGTGAGTGTACATATAGCAACTTTAGTCATAGTTGCTGAGACTTGGAAACATCCAAGAAGGTTTTCAATAAGTGCATGACAACATAAACTGTGTACGTACAGTGTGCTTTGCCTGTTACCATGGGTGAGCTTTGCTGAAACCAGATATAGACTGACAGAGAAAGCAATGCTTTAATACTTGTAAATGAGCTATAATCAGAGTCCTCAGGGGAGAAATAACACACAATGTAGAGACAAGATAAACACTGAAGTCACTCACAAGTCAGGAGAAAAGGGACTATGGCTATGTAGCTATGCTTTCCAAAGGAAGGAGGAGACAAGATGGGGTTAGTATTGAATGGTTTAAATAATCCCAAAGGGTTCTGCTGCAGGGGCTATTTCTGGCCCTCTGGCCTCCAACTGGGTTGATGTGCTTGGTCTGTAATGGCCCAGCACATAGGCTCTGAAAACAGAGATGGATGAGTTTCTAGGCCTTATTCTTCTAATCAAGAACAATTAACCTACCTCTAGCCAGAACTCAAAACTGGGTTAATGCAGTCTCACAAACCAGATAAACAAATCTACACTACACGATGGAGCTTAATTATAAAAAAGTAATGAGCTATTAAACTACATTAAGAATGGATAAATCTTAAATGTATACTGGCAAGTAAAATAAGTTTATCTGAAAGATTGTATGTATGATTCGTGATGCTTTTGAAAAATGATAAAAATATGGGAAAAGAAAAACATCTGATTTCCTGGGGTTGAAAGAGGGATAAAAGTATGTAGCACACAAAGGTAGTATAACTATTCTCTGTAGTACGATAAAGATGGATGCATGCCAGAGATTTGTTGAAATTCATATACTATATAACCCATAATGTGTATAATGCACCGTAGAATTATACATTTGACAAAACTCATGGAGGATAAGATACTTAAGTAGTGTACATAGAATAGACTATACATAGAGCATATAACTCTGCTATAAACCATGGCTTTGGTAGACAATGCCACTTTATCAGTTGTAACAAATAGGACTTGACAGTGAGACCCTGTTGCTGAGATAGCACATACTTGAGTCATGAGACATGAAGAAATCAAACTGGTATTCCCCTGGAAGCTTAATCCTTACTGGCAAGTTCTCATAGTGGGGGAAGACGGTAGATAACTGCAGGTAGAAATAGAACTACCATTCTTACCCAGCTCTGAATTCTCTAAGCTACAATAACAACCAACCTGACTAGACATGCCTGCTGGTCTAACAGTGGCACGAATGCCATGAAAGTAACCAACCACTTTCTAATGGGATTAAGGCCTTTTTTCACAGTCTGAAAAAACAACAGTGCCATATATGGGCCAACAACCAGGGGCTAGACAGCTCATGGGCCCTTGGGAAGAACCTCCTACTGTCATTCTGATAAACAGGCATAAGATGAAACTGACGCCTAACGACGTATCTTTATGCCCAAAGGTCAATGTACCTGTCAGCCTTCATCTGAAAAGCCTCTCTCTGCAGAACATGTTGATTGACACGGAGACCCACAACTAGTCAAGGGGAACAAAATAAGAGCCCGCAGAATGCTTAGCTCTAAGTGGGGTATCTCTGTCATACCGTTTGCTCGCCTCATCTTTATCACAGCCCTTCCTATGAAGGCTCAGCGATGATTGCGGAGGAGAGGGAAGAAAGGTTTTTAAGAGCCAGAGGCTGTGGATGACTACAAGGAAGTGCTTTTTAAAGACCCAGAAGGTCATTCACACATATGAACTCAAAGTACTGGTAACAACATGCACAAGACATATACAAGTTCAAACTGCACAAATTCCAATTCAGCCAAAGTGGAACAAGGGTCGTGGGAGGATTGTTGTATTTTGAGTAACAAGCAAGTTCAAAGTACCAGTTTGATGAAGTTGGGGAAATGTGCTTTTCTAACAACTGGACTCAGAGTAACTTTTATGTAAATGTTTATGTAAATGTCACCTTCTCAATGAGTCATTGTGAATCACCCCATTTGTCATTTCAATCCCATGCCAGATACCTATCCCTTTGATCAAGATTTTTTTATGTTATGTTTATCTACAAAATATACCTATCATAATCACTCACACTCTACAATGTATAGAAATATGACTGTTTGCTTTCTGTCTTCCCTTCATGAGAATGTAAGCTTCATAAGAAAAGACATCTGCATTTGGTTTATTCGTTGATTATATTAAATGCCTGCAGCATTGCCTTCCACACAGTCAACACACAGCAGACACTGTTGAGAGAGCCATGCATACACTGGCATACTCCCAGGCATGCTTCCAAGAAGGTGATACACATGGCATAAAACAGAGACACTCTCGAGTGCCTAGGGATAAAATATTCTCAATTAAAACATCTACACATACACCTGCAGAGACATAATTAAGAAGGGGTTCCTTAACTAGTAAATAGCAGGCATTCTCAGGGAAGATTCACATAAAATCATCAACAGTAAAGAAAACACCTGTAGACTGGGCACGACATGGGTGGCAAGAAAGGATGTTGTAGGTGTAGGGACTGAATCATGGCAAGGTTCATGACATGATCTTATGTACCACCACACCTTTATCGCATCTGTTGTCCAAAGTCGCCATTATAATAGCATGTCAGCACCATAGCATACTGTTATTTAAAACATATTCTACTTACTGGATCAAGCAATACTCTTCAAGCAAAAAGCTTACCCAACAACACAGTTAGCAATGCATCTGACTTCAAGACATTGTTCTCCCATGAAAATGATCACATTACGACAGAAGAAAAGACTAAGGATTTATCCCACACCTCCAGACACTGTGCTTTTCACAACACAAGAATACTATAAGAAGGTTAACATCAGTTCACCCATTTTCTAGACTGGGAAACCTAAGAAGAAATTGATGTAAATTATTCAAGACTGCATCTATCATGTTTTAAAACTCTGGAAGAAACAAATGTCCTGCAGACTCTAACTGCCCCCGAATACACACAACCACAGTAGCACACAGCCTCTTGGGAAAGAATGCCCCTACCAGATGGAAGAGACTGGAGTTTTGCAGTAGCTTGCTGAAGTTTTAGGTAATGGGAATTAGCAAAAGATAGGTTTCCACAAGGCAACTGCAAAGACATAATCATTTAGCAAATTAATGCAGTAGTTTGAGCAGATGCCGTGTGGAAGTTACCAGAGAAAACATCAGTTCTTTAAGCCAAATGGTCTTTTGTGAGCATGAAGAGAATGTGATTATAAGATTTTTAACCATAAAAACAAAGCATTTTACATAAACACTTAGCTAGAAGGAGAAAAGGGCACATTGCTAGGAGTATTATATCAAACATGTCTTTTGCTAATTAATAACATGTTGGACATCCTAAAATGACAAGTGACCAAATGTAGAGATTATATTGAGATTTAATGTATTATTACTGCTGAGTGTGTTTATATGGAAACAAAGATTTTTTTTTCACTTACTCTTTCAAGAAGGAGAAATCCTGGCATCCTGAAAGCAACAGGAAATTCTTCCTCTGTTACGGTCTAAGGATCCCAAACCTTAGAGACTAGAGCCCAAGAGCTGTGCAATAAATGGTACATCTGAATGGGGCTGAAGGTCAGTCTTCCAAACAAAATTTCCATTGCAAAAATCAAAAATTGCCTTAGGCCTAAAGAGATGACTTGGTCAGTAAAATATTTGAAGCATAAGCAGGAGGATATGAATTTGATCCCAATAGCCTACATAAAGAGCTGTGCATGATGGAGCATAATTGTCAGTCTCTAGTCAAGAATACAAAGATACCTCTATGGTGCTCACTGGCCAGCCATCCCAGATGAATTGGTAGTAAGATACCCTGCCTCAAACCTGAAAAAGGATGCCTGAGTTGACCTCTGGCCTGTATTTATGTGTGCACATATACACACATGTAAGCCCTACAGAAATACCTACCTACCTAGCTGCACAATATACTTTGTGTTCAAATAAGCCGTCTTGCCAACTTGCTTTTTATCTACACACTGGGATGTATGGGATCTAAAGCATGAGTTACTAAAGAGCTCACAAAGAACTGCAACTTACATGCGTTATCTTACTAGACCGTGAATAATTCAATGCCTGTTAAGCAGATCTAATCCATCTTTGCTACCCTAGGTCCCAGTGTAAGGCCTAACGAGTTGCTCAGGCAATGTCTAGTGACCAGACAATGACTGGTCTCTTTGATCAACACAACTATGATGATTCTTTTACTTTGGGGTATAGCTCAGACACACCAATGGATAAAGACAAAAGAATATGATAATAAATTATCTTTAATTACCTCATATTGCTAAGGAGGGTTTTCCTCACATATTTGGAGTTGATTCTTAGAAGCAATTCACTTGTCTGGCATAAAGATTGACCTAAGTGAATTAGGTTTTGGTTTCTTATACACCAAGTTGATCTGAATAGGTGTTTGTGCATGGTAATGTTTTCACATATGTGAACTAGAGGCACAGAGACAGGTAAAATCCCTCCAGGTGAACAGTAAAAGCAATTTTTGAGGAGCACTCAGTCCCTCACTCCACCCAGCCCACATATTGTAAGAAATGGGAGGAATAATATTCTTATTCTATTGCATCATTTCACCTGCAGTCAGCTCTACCTCTACCCTTCTGAATGACATGAACAGATGGAAATCAGCCTTCTTATAAAGATTTATTTTAAGTCTTTCAGTTAGAAACAGAATGAAACTAGTGTCAATGTTGACACTATAAAATTTTGGCAGCGCAGTCTCCAAGCGGGTTCTCTAGTAATGGGAACAGAGATTATCTCTGACATGAACTCAATGCCTGGCTATTTGACCACCTCCCCCTGAGTGGGAAGCAGCCTTGTCAGGCCACAGGAGAAGACAATACAGCCAGTACTGATGAGACTTGATAGGTTAGAGTCAAAGGGAAGGGAAGAGGACCTCCCCTATCAGTGGGCTGTGGAGGGACATGGGAAGAGAAGAGGGAGAAAAGAAGGGATTGGGAGAGTATGAGGGAGGGGGCTACAGCTGGGATACAAAGTGAATAAATTTTAATAAGTAAAAAAACATTTAAGTTTAAAAAAAAACAAAACAAAACAAAAAAAAAACCTCTAAGCTAGACATGCAAATGGACTGAAGACGATGCTGATATAGAAATACTTGACTGACTAGAAGCCAAGAATCCTACTTTGCAGTTTGCTAGTTGATCTGCAAGCCAGCCCTGGCAAAGTTGTAAGCTAAAAACGCTGTAATTTACTGTCTTGGTTACTTTTTATTTCCTTGAGAAAATAGCCGAGAAAAGCAACATAAGGAAGGAAGGGTTTATTCGGGCTCAGTGTGGAGGTGCCGCCCACTACTTCAGGGAAGCCACAGCTGCAGGAGCCTGAGAAATGGCTGCACTCCACTCGCAGCCGTGGATGCTGGTGCTCAGCTTTCTCCATTTATACTGCGGGGGGGTGCTAGCCCATCCAATAGTGCCACCTGCATTTAGGATCAATCTTCCAACCTCAATTAACTGAATCTAGAAAACACCTCACAGACATGCCTATAGATTTGTTTCCAAGGTGATTCTAGACCCTGTGAACTTGGCAATATATGCCATCATACTTATCAAGCACAAAAGTGATAGGTCCTTGGTAGTTATTAAATGCTTATTGAAGAAGTAAATCCAGCACAGTGCAGACATGAAGACTATCATTGGTAAAATGCCTTCAACCCTTTGCTCACCTGGTATAGCTAGCTATACCACTGTTTGCTGACTCTCCTCTTCTCTAGATATGTTCGCTCTCACTGCTGTTCTCTTCCTCCAGGAGGCAGCATCCTCCAAAGGACTAAATGTAACATGTATAATCTGTCTTGAAGCAGTTATCCTCAAACACAAGCCTACATGGCAATAATAATGTGGCTCCCCCTCTCCTGCCAGACTCCTGTCCTTGGACTTGAATGCCAGAACATGACCTGGGTCCAAACATGCCATTGGCTTCCCAGGTTCTTGTCTGCTCTCTCCTGGACTGCCACGATATTCACTGTCCTCTACCATCAGCTTTGCCTTTCTCAGGTCTTTTCTTCCCTGGCCACCAAATCCAAACTCAGTGGTCCCCATAGGAGACCTTTAATTTCTTTTTACCACCACCACTGCCTATATATTGCCAGTCCTTTTCGGCACCACATGTAAACAGATCCCTATCAGTCTGCCTGTATCTCATGTCTTTAAGTACCAGAAATTCAAATTACCCATGTGTCCCATGTTCCATCATATTTCCTTTATCTTCAGTTTTTCCCTATGTCTCATTTCCTCTTTAAGGTAAAGGCAGGCAGATCTCTGTGAGTTTGAGTCCATCCTGGTCTACAGCATGAGCTCCAGAAGAGCCAAGGCTATACAAAGAAACCCTGTCTCAATAAATAAATAAATAGATAGATAGATAAATAAATAGATAAATAAATAAATAAATAAATAAATAAATAAATAAATAAATAAGTGAATAAATAAATAAATAAATAGAAAGAAGGAAGGAAAAAAGAAGAAAAAGAAAATTTCAATTCTAGTAGCGTCTCATATGATTGGGAAATTCCCAATGTCCGCCTATAGACAGTCAGGTCCCCCTTATCCCACGCAGCCCTGTGTAATACATTTCCATCACTCACTTTGCCATTATTTTCAGCAATACAGTCTCTTAAAAATTCCTTATCCAACAGAATCTGCTGTGAGAAAATATTAGATCATGTACTTGTTGGTGTTTCTTTCAACTTGACACAAACCTAGACACAACTAGGAAGAATCAATTCTAATTGAGAAAATTCTAATCGAGAATAAATTCTAATTGAGCTCCTCTTTAAGATTAGCTTTGTAGACAAATCTGCGGTGAGTTTTCATGATTGCTGATCGATATGGGTGAGCCTCTCCCACAGGAGGAGGTGCGACCCCTGCAGGCGCTCCTGGGTTGTATAAGAAAGTGGGCTGAGGGATCCCTGAGGTGCAAGCCAATCATCAGTACTTTTTCATGGCATTTTCCTGCCTTCCATCCCTGACTTCCCTCAGACAAGACTGTGATCTGGCAGTTAGGAGTTGAAATAACCCTTTTCTCCCCAAGTTGCTTTTGGTCATGGTGTTTATTGCAGCAAGAGAACCCCTAACCAAGGCAGGCTATATGTCTCTTAGCTTTGAGTACTCAGCTGTAACATTGGTACCTGCCACAGAGGATAAACCAAATGGACACTGAATAAAACTGAGAGTTGATGTTTAGAGATGTGTGAATTAGTTAGCATCTTGGACATTCTCAGAGTGCATAACTACTCACAGTACAATCAATTATTCTATTTCTTCAACTCCCCTGGGAAAGAAGCTTGACCCACTGAATACCATCCTGAGGCACAGTGGCTTCAAAGATATTGCCAGGCAATGTCATAATGAGAAGAGTTCCATATCCTTCAGCTATAAAGGCTTAAAGGTTCGTGAAATGACATGGGACTCCCAGCCATTTACCCCAGAGCCTTTAGAATCACTGTATCTGTTAGTATGAGTGCATTGCCCAATGAAGCAAGCATCCTTTGAATAATAGTATCACAGGCCGCAAGAACATGTTGGTCACTGGTATAATCCCATTAGCCTCACCGGAATTTCCATTTTTTCTGACTTCTCCCCTGTGCAGAAATAAAGTTGCCAATTTTGTTGATGTAAGCACATTTTCCAACAACTTGAAACTGCTCCAAATATCACCGGCCACATGAGAGGGAAAGAGATGAAATGCAGTTTAGGGAAGGTAAATTCTTGATTATGTTGGAATTAAAGTGTATATGCTTTGCTGCACTTTCAAAAATTACAGATAAGCCGCACAGCAGTATTTGACTCCTATGTTAAACAGAGCCAGTAATTTATTGTGCAAAATAAACAGGTGAAATAAAATAGGAAGGTGATATCTCCACTTTGTATTCCACTATTCCTCAAGGGTCATCGTGAAAAGAGAAGTAATAATTATTGCAAGAGAGCGAGCATTCTCTTGCCTCTTAGAAAGCTTTACAGGCCACTTGTTTACTGCTAACTTTTGGTAAAAGACCAGTTTAAGTATATCAAAGCTTTATGGCCTGATCGGGAGTCATTACATATGAAAGCTGGCCGGATTGCTACTCATGAGAAAGCCAGAGATAGGTATTCAAACAATAATGATGCTGTCATTGCAAAGGCATACACTAAAATTGTCCTAAGAGAGGACATGAATTTAATCTGGATTGAGATAATTGCTGCATTATGACTTTTGTTCATTGCCAGCTTGTCAGATTTTCCTTTGTTATGAACTTCTAGCGGTCAGTACTCAACCTCTGATTTGTATCTCCTCAGCCTCTCCTACTACTTTGACAAACACAAGAGAACAATGAATAATGGAACTACGTGGAACAGACCTAACTATTAAGTATGAGCTGACTGAGGGGTGGGGGTTTGTAAGGTAACAGGTAGATCCCAAGCTTGGAGACTCTCTGTGTGGCCACAGGGCTAACTGCTCCCATTTTCAGCTGTGAAACAGGAATCACTCACTGGGAAGCATGTACAGCAATCTCTTATTTCCTGAAGTGGGCACTGAAGTTCTGTCCAAATCATGAGACTTCCCCTACTACCACAGCCAACCACTGTGGTTCATTATCATATTCCTGAAAGTCCTTGCAGGTCTGGGTCATGGTTGTGTAAAATGCCCTGACATTGGATATCTTACAATGGTCCTCAAATAGACCTTCTACATAGCCAGGGCACCTAAGAAATAAAAAAGGGAATCCAAGCCACTCTCGCAAATTCTCTGATCAGGGGATTAAAACCATTATATAAATAGTCATTAATCCACTTCTACTCAAGCAAGATGTGTGCAGGAAAAAAATAATAGAGATTGTGAATTATGCAGGAGTCTGCATTGCTCCACTCAGATTTAAGGCATGTCATTTGGGGTTATCTGGGGTGATTTGCTGTGGTGGGTTTATTATTATTGTTATCATTTCTGCTGGGAGAGGATGCAGATGCTTACAGAGGGCCTTTCTGGTACTGTACCGCCTTTCCACGAGGATGTTTTCTGCATCTGAATCCTCCCTTTATTTGAGCTCAGGTTGCCTTCAGGAAGGAGGCCCTCCTGCTTTCTGCCTTCCTTCAGGGAGCTCACTTATGGATGCTGACTGAATATCTCAAGCAGGGAGGGAAGTAGCCAGAATCCACAGGCAGAAAGAGAAAGAGACTTCCACTCTGGCTTGACCTCTGCCTGGCCCAGGAAGATTGAGTTTGCTCTCAGTGTGGGAACAAGCTCCCAGGGGTTAGCAGGTTTTCTTGTCCAAGGCTCCCCTTTCTCTCAGGGTAAAGAATTTATTAGTGAGAAATTTCAATTCCAGACCTTAAAATTGTCTTTCTTGACCTCAAGATCTTCAGTACCATGTATTGAAGTGCACCCTATCACGGTTTGAACATTGTTTCATCCCTGACAGGCCTCTCCACTTTTTCTGTAAAAGGCCTTTCTTCCTGGCAAAGGATTGCTGCTTTATTTGGGCCGTTTTACACAATGAAGTTCTTGGACAGTCCCAACTGTAACTCTGATGGTGCATCTGTATTGCCTGTCAACTCATACTCAGGAGTCTCTGTGTTGGTGAGCTAATGTTGCCATGACAATTCAGAGGCTAGAGCACAGGAATGGATTCTCACATTTCTGGAAGCTGGAAATGCAACATCAATGTGATTGAGAGTCTGGATTCTTCAGAAGGGATGAGAAAGAATCTGTCCCATCTCTCTTCCAGCTGCAGCTGGGTACTGGCATGCTAACAATCTTCAGACACATTCACCACTGCTGATTAACACACACCTTGGTCTAAAGAAGTATTCTTCCTCTGTAACCATTTCTGTGTCCAATTTCCTTATAGAAGAAAAATTCCTTTTGGATTTGCAACCACACCAATGACTTCATGTTAACTACATTCCCCTGACACATTCCTCCAGGAAGGACACAGTTCTACCATTAAATCTCCAAGGAGGCACATGGCATCAAGGTTTTCGGTCATTCATAGTGAGACAATCTTGGTCATGAGACACTAGCATATATTTTAGTATCAAGTCAACACATGACTTAACATAGTAAATGTTTATCACTCATGTCTGAGGTGGTTGTCCTAGCCATTTGTTTGTTTGAGGGGGGAGCAACATCTGCTTTTCTGCACTCAGGGATTTATGTCAGCCTCATCGGAATCTTGACTCTCTTAAAGTTCCCTTCTTGTTGTTTGCAAATGGGAGAAGAAACCTGGAGAAATTACATCTCTTAAGTCCTGTAGATGAACAATGACACACATCCCTTACAGCTCATAGGTTGGAATCAGTCAAGTGGCCTCAACTGTGAAGAAGGAAGGTAGAAAGTACACAGAACCCAGTGTTTGGAGATCATGAAATACTTCAGGTCTTTCTCTTCACAAATTGTTTACTGGAGAAGCAAACTAGAAAAATGATGAATTGAAGACAAAGACTTTCTGGTAGGAATAGCTCTTCCATTTTCTCCTTATGTATATCTAGTGAGTCCTTCCAGTTTTATTGTCTTTCAGTCTTCTTCTTAAGTGGGGATAATGATTCTTTCCATCTTTGGAGCTTATCCTACAAGCTAGATATGGTACTGGGTTTTGTTGTAAATGTTTATAGAGCAAAAAAGCAGAAAAGCTGTGTTATTTTCTTTTAATCACTTTATAAAGTGGGAATGATGTAAATATGGGGATTGTCTGGACTTTACCCTCTTGGTCCTGAGTATCTTGTTTAATAAAATTTCTGGTTATGGAAGAAAGGGTACTAGGGTTCGGATTACACAAAAGATAATGGAAAGTCATCATTGATAGCATCATTGCCAATCATCTGATTTCTAAGAAGGACTTGGGCCAGCTTGTTTCTATAGCAACATGACCTTATTGACACAAAGCATCCTTATTCATCACTTTATTCACCACGTACTGAGTGAGAATATCTTCACACAGTGGTAGGATATGGCCACAAAAGAGGTGCTGGGATGAAAGGTATTTATTTCTTTTTTTTAATTTTTACTTTTTATATATGTTCACTTTGCATCCCAGCTGTAGCCCCAACCCTCATTCCTTCCCAATCCCATCCTCCCTCCCTCATCTACTCCCATGCCCTTCCCCAAGTCCACTGATAAGGGAGGTCCTCCTCACCTTCCATCTGACCCTAGCCTATCAGGTCTCATAAGGACTGGCTGCATTTTCTTCCTCTGTAGCCTGGTAAGGATGCTACCCTATCAGGGGGAAGTGATCAAAGAGCCAGAGGCTGAGTTCATGTCAGAGACAGTCCCTATTCTCATTACTAGGGAACCCACTTGGAGACTAAGCTTTCATGGGCTACATCTGTGCAGGGGTTCTACCTTATCTCCATGCATGGTCCTTGGTTGTATCAGTCTCAGAAAAGACCCCTGGGCCCAGCTTTCTTGGTTCTGTTGCTCTCCTTGTGGAGCTTCTGTCCCCTCTAGGTCTTGCCTTAAACTCATTGGCACAGGAGACAACTTCCTGAACAGAGAACCACAGCACAGGCTCTAAGATCAACAATCAATAAATGGGACTTCATGAAACTGAAAAGCTTCTGTAAAGTAAAGGACACTGCCATCAGAACAAAATGATAGCCTACTGACTGGGAAAGGATCTTCACCAACCTTATGTCTGACAGAGGGCTAATATCCATTATATATAAAGAACTAAAGAAGTTAAAAAGCAACAAATCAAGTAATCCAATCAAAAAATGGGGTACAGAGCTAAACAGAGAATTCTCTATAGAAGAATATTGAATGGCAGAGAAACACTGAATATCCTTAGTCATCGGGGAATAATGCAAATCAAAATTACCCTGAGGCATTTAATTTTTAATACCACCCTCAGTAGAAGCAGAAGAAAAGAAAAAAAGAGAAAGAGAATACAGGACTTTCTGAAGAAGTCTTTCCCTTCTCAGTTAAAAAAAAAAGCTTTTTTGAGATGATAGCACTCTGCATAAAACTGCAGAATTCCCTCACCTCTACTTCCCTAGTCATATTTGCAGAGACAGTGGGAGAAAAGCTGAAATGAGTGCATGCTGTGTTTATTAATGGAGAAGCTAGAGAGATCCTACAGATATTAAGAGCATTGGCTGGTCTTGAAAAGGATGTGAGTTCAGATTATAACACCTACATGCTGGCCCACAACCATCTTGTAACTCCAGTCAAAAATCCCAACTCTCTATTAGCTTCCTTGGGTACAAGACACACACAGAGTGCACACACATTAATTTAGGAGGTAAACACTCATTCACATCAAATAAAAATAAATAAGTATTTTTTAATTGAGGGGGAACTCAATTGAATCATCAGATTCATGGCTCTGGAGTCACAGGTGGTTGTGAGACGCACAACATGTATTGTAGGACCAGAGCTCAGGACCTCAGCCAGAGCATCAAGCACTCATAACAGCTGAATCATCTTCCCAGTCCTAGTGTGGCTGGATTCTGTCACTTGACATATTGCTAAATTCATGCCATAGATTGGGTCATTCCTTTTGATAGCTGAATAATACTCCAGTAAAAGGGCATATTCTTTTTTTCTTTAATCTATTCATCAGTAGCGAGACAAAGTTGTTTCCACTTCTTGTCTACTGTGAATAGTGCCGCCATGAATATTCATGAACAACATTTTGTTTGAACATCTGCTTTCAGTTCTTTGGAATGGCAGCCGAATGAGGGTCTTAGGATAATTATGAATTTAACTCTTTTGGTGGCCCTGCCCAGTTATTTCCATAGCAGCTACATCATTTTTTATTCCCACTGGCAATGTACTGATATTCTAATTTCTCTACATCCTTGCTAAGACCTGTTAATTTCCTTTGTTTAATAACCTAGTTGATGTGAGTTGGTAGCTCATTGGGATTTTAATTTCATATCTCCCCTGTGCTTAGTAAAGCTGAGAAACTTTCTTGTTGGACATCAGCTTATGTCCTTTGGAGGACTATCTATTCAAATTCATTCTCTGTCTTTATTTCAATTTTTGTCTTTCTGTTGTGGAACTGCAAGAGATTATTGTTAAAGCATATTTGATATACTATGGTCTTGTCAGATAAACAATTTGCAAATATTCTTTCTATTCTGTAATTTGTGTTTTAGTTCTTGGTAAAGTTCTATAATTCACAAATTAATAACACAATGATAATGTACATGGGTATAGCATCCTACTTCAGTCGGTGCAGAGATAAAACCAGAGTAGCTACCAAACACTTCTTTGTCATTGTTTCATGGTTGAAGATTTCAAACTCCTCTTTTAGGGTTCTTGAAAGGGGCAAGAAAGACAAACATGATATGTATTCACTTATAAGTGGATATTAGCCATTAAATAAATAACCAAATTATAATCCACAGACTCAAAACGGTGAGATAAAGAAGGTGGCTGGGGGATGAGGGAGCCTGGGTCTCCCTGGGAAGGGGAAATAAAATAGCTTTTGCAGGTGGACTGGGGATTGGTGGGCATGGGAGCTGGAGGGCTCTGGTGAGGAGAATAGAGGAAGAGAAAGAGTTCTAGAATTGGGGACTTCTTGGGGATAGTGTGGAGACCTACTACAGTAGGAACTTCCTTGAATCTATGAAGGTGACTCCAGTGAGGACCCCAGTGTGAACTGGCCATCTTTTGTAGCCAGGAAAGGCTTTCAGTGATGGGCCAGGGTTGCATTTGATCAAATTTTTGGCTAGAGTGTCCTGTGGAGATCCTGAAACAACCCAGACTGGTGGTAGGATACAGGATTCCTCTCTGAAAAGTTGCAGTAGGATCCCATTTTCAAGGACAACATCCACACAGCTCATTGAATGTAGAGAGGTCGAGCTGGTGCCTGCCTGCTGGAGCCTTTACTCTTACGTTTTAGTTTCTTTGGTGCACGAAGATACTCTGCAGGCTACTGACTGAGAAACCTGGACACCAACCCAGACAGAAACCTTCGACCTACAATCTGTCCTGCCTGCAAGATGTGCTGGAAAAATGGTGATGCAGAACTTGGGAAAGTGACTAACCAATGTCCGATTTAGCTTGAGGCCCAGGTCCCAATAGGGAGCCCAGGCCCACACTGCCTGTATGACCAGGAATCAGAGACTGGATAGCCAGAGAACCAAATGCAACTGGCAACAAACAAACACGAAACAAAACAAAAACAATGAAATGATTCCTAACAATATTCTGCTATACTCATAAATTCGTGCCTTGTCTAGTTGATTTCAGAGAGGCTTCCTCTGGCACCAGATGGAAGCAGGTCCAGAGACTCTCAACCAGATATTGTGCAGAAAGAGAGCATAAGTTCAAGGTCTCCATTGGGTTCCTCCCTTCAGAGCTCAGGGAAGCCCACTGAAAAGGAAGAGGAAAGATTGTAGGAGTCACAAAGGGTGGAGGACACCAAGAGAATATGGCCTACTGATTCAACTAAGCAGGGCTCACAGAGACCGAACCAGAAAGCACAGGGCCTGAATGGGTCTGTTCAGGGTCCTCTGCATCTATGTTATGGCTGTTAGCCTGGTGGTTTTTGTGAGACTCTTAACAGTAGGAATGGATGTGTCTCTGACTTCTATGCCTGCTCCTGGGACTCTTTTCCTTCTGTTAGTTACCGTGTCCAGCCTCAATTATGAGGACTTTTGCCTTGTGTTATTGTATCTTGTTTTGTCATGTTTGTTTGCTGCCTCTTGAAGGCCTACTCTTTTCTGAAGGGAAAGGTATCACTTACCTCTCTGTGATACTGAAACTTACATCTACCTTTTATCAGACTGTATTTTTCACCTTTATGTAGCTACACCTTCCCACAGCCCTTACAGTTTCTAGCAATCAATACATACAAATTGATTCTCTGTTTGTTTGCTTGCTTGCTTGCTTGCTTGTTTCAACTTATGGGGTAGAGCATGCTAGATTTTTCCTACAGTGTATGCCTCATTGCATGCAACAGACAGCCTTCATTCATGGACATATGACAGAGCTTTCTTCTTCATTGGGACTGAATACTGTGTACATTACGCTTTATTTATCCACCCATGCATTTGGGGGACACCTAGGTTCATTGACTATATCAGTTTTTATGGAAATACTATGTGAAGAACAGGACGTAGGGCATCTATTTGATGCGCTGATGTCACCTCCTCCAGATGTATAGAAGAAGAAGGGCAGCTGGACCACACAATGGATCAGGCTGAGTGCTGAGAAGCTGGTAGTGCCCTGCCTGCCACATAGCTCTACTCCCAAGATGGGGCCTTGCTGTAACAGCCAGAGTACTGGGGTTGGAAGACAATGTAAGGTTTTTTTCTTCTCTGTAAGGTTTTTTTCCTGTAACAGACTACAAGTAGCTTCCTAAGGAAGCTCCAAACCTGTGATGACTGCGGAATTCTTTTAGTAGCAAACACCATAGGCATACATGATGATGGCCCTGGTTCACCCAATAATGCAGGATCCTCCCAGTTGCAGAGGGGAGGCCCTTGTGCCTGGGAAAGCAGGATTGCACCAGCTGAAGCACTGACCTCTCAATCCTGTGTGCTTGGAATGGTCCCCACCTCTCCCTTGCTGGGTTCCAGTGCTCTCACCTGTACCTGAAAATGCTATTTTATATTTGTTGCTGTGATTCTTCCTTACTGAAAAGGAAGCAGGCCTTAAGCACCTGTGAACAGCTATTTTGCTAGTCTATCCACAAAGGGTTCCATTTTGATGAAGTCTAATGACCTACTTTTTCTTTGCTGCAGTTTTGGTTATCACATCATTAAAAAGTCATTTGAAAGATATTTGTGTGGACCCAGGCATGATGGCACATTCCTATAGTCCTAGCACTACAGAAGATTGATCTGAGAGTATCATCATTTTTAAGGCCAGCCTGGGTTACAAAGAGAGGCCCTATTTAAAAAGAAAGAGAGAGAGAAAGAAAGAAAGAGAAAGAATTTTCTTTCTTAATGTTTGACTATTTTTAGTAATGAACTAATTGAAAAGAAAAATGACATTCTTAACGAATACACCAAAATTATAAGGAAGTCTTCCATAATCTCTTCTCAGCCTTGGTTGATTTATTTGTTAAACTGTGGGGCTTGAGAAATGGCTCAGTGCTTAACAACATTTGTTGCCCCTGAAGAGGACCTACATGGTGGCTCACAACCATCTGTAACTCCAGGTAAAGAGGACCCAACACCCTCTTGTGACCACTGGGGACACTAGGCATGCATATATGATGCATACACATATATGCCCACAGACACACATACATATAAAATAACGAATAAATCTCTTAAAAACTTTTTTAAAGAATTTACTAAAATAACCTGTGATTTTTATAGCACATTTTGTCTCCTTGTATATTTATATATATTAGTATATATTATAATGAGAAATATAGCAAATCAAAAAATATGTCATTCAGATATCTGTATAATGGCCAGAAAGGGAAGAAGAATGTGAGAGATACTCACATTTACTTTGGAAATGCATAAATAGAAGCCAGTGTGTTCAGAATTAGGTATAAACGGGTTGAGGTGTCTCAGACTGGCTCCTCTCTGCCTCCGTCAGCTGAAGCAGTTACCAGTGGGAGGGATGATAAAACAAACCTCGGCAGAGGACAAAGCTAGGAGCCTTGTTATCACAGCAGGTGTCCACAGTGAAGATAAAAAGAATCACTCTGCAATACAAAACCTCAGATTCCACATCTGAGACGATAAAATAATCCCTTAGCGAATGTCTTTCCAAATCCAGGTGGTTTAGAATTAATTATAAAGATGATGAAGTATTAATACTTCTGTGTCAAGTTCAAGAATAGGTTTTTAATCATTGGGACAATCTGTGTATATTCCGTACTTAAAGTGTTTGTACTGATGTGGAATTGGCACATTAGAGTCTGACAGATTAACCTTCGAATTCCAATTTAAAATATGTAATTGACTTGTGATTTCAAGTCAAAGGTACAAGATTTTTGACTGAGTTTGTAAACAGAATTAGAACATTTCAGAGAAGTAGATTCAGTACATTTGTAAGTTCAATAATTTATTAGAATTAGGAGGCTTATTTAAATTCTCAAGGCAGCTATGCTCATTAGAGACATGAACTTGTCTGGCCAAGTCCTTGAAGTGCTTAAAAGAAAACTGAATATACCACATCTAGAGTTTCCGCTTCAAATGCCCACATTTGTAAATGAGACTCATTGTTTAAGGAAAAAAATTAGTCTGCTAGGTTGAATAATCACTTAACTAATTACCTCCTAAAAGATTTACTGGTCTTGATTATTAAAATTGTAAATTCGAGAGTTGGAGAGATTGTTTGGTGGGTGAAGCACCTGCTGTCAAGCACGGGGACAGCACGAGGCAGGGGCAGTCCCCTGTGGTTGTAGTGTTCAGAAGGCTCAGACAGGATATGCCCAGAGTCACCCAGAGAGCCAGCTTTGTGTCCAGCTGAGAGAACACAACCCCACGGCAAGCAATTGGGGGTACTCCTTATATCAGGATCAGGCCTCCATACTTCTGTGTGCACACAGGCACATGCTCCCACACAAAGGCAATGAGGCACAGACATGAGCAAAGAAAATGGACATTTTCTTTTTAGCATCAGCAAGAGCTGAACTTCAAAGTATGGAAAAAGCTATGTAGTCTTAAACTTAAAAATCTAGTATTAATTTAAATGATAGGTAACTGATCATATAAGCTGCTGAGATCTGTCTTGCATATGGAATGAATGCCATGTCTAACATGTAGAATATCTAATAATCAGACTAATGAATGGCAAAATAGCATCCCATTAATCTAGTTTTTGTTTTGACAGAAATTTTTGCCCAACAAACTACAGGTATAAAAATAATTCTACCCCTTATTTTTATTTGTTGGTGAATCAGAATTTACATGCTTTTTAGTCATGAGAACACATAAAAGAAATGCCACAGGAAAAGAAATGGCAGACTCAATAGAACGAATATATATATATTATATATATATATATATATTATATATATATATATATATATTATAAATTAAATATCCCATACCCTGTCCTGGTCATGTTCTATACACATTGGAGTTATGTGAGGTCTCACTGTGTCACCATGCCCGTTCAAGTTGTTCAATCTCTTGTCCAGATGAGACCTGATATTCTAGGGTCAGATGGAAGGGGAGGAGGACCTCTTCTATCAGTAGACTAGAGGAGAGGAATTGAAGGAGAAGAGGGATGGAGGGGGAGATTGGGAGGGCATGAAGGAGGGGGCTACAGCTGGGATACAAAGTGAATACATTGTAATAAATAAATAAATAAAAGGAATTTTCAAAAAAATTAAGTGAAAAAAATATTAGGAAGACTATATATTAACAAATATTATTTTTATAAATAAGAAGTTTTTTCTAGTAAAAACAAAAGAGAGAAATGAAATGAATGAGCAAAGGTCAACATAAGACAGGATTTGAGTAGGCAATTCCACGTAAGTCAGGTAAAGACCTGATGCTATTTTCTAACAAGCAGAAAAGGCAGTCTCCCTCCAAGCAATTAAAAATGAAGAAGAAGAAAAATAGCTTTAGAAGAAGGGACTGCTCCCTGGGTTCTGCTAATGCATAAATATAATTGCTGCAGCCAGTGTATACCCCTGAAACACCGGTGACCAGGCTAAATCTCCGAGGAAAGACAAGGTCTTGACATTCAGGATGCTGAGCTCAACATCCTTTCAAACTGCTTGCATATGACTTTGTGGTTTTAAAATGAAAAACGTTTGAGAATTTTAAAGACCTTAAGAGGGAACAAATGACATATTTCTCTAGCGGAAAATAAAGCTATCAGGTGGCCTAAGCACACAAGCTTAGTCAGGTAGCTTGAGTTCAAATCTCAGCTCGGCTGCCAAGAAAAGCGATGACCTCAGGCAAGTCAGCTGCCCTCTTGAAGGAAGTTCAGGTATCTAGTGGATCTGTGAGAGAAGGCTTGTAAGAACTTCTGGAGGTTGTAAAGCATGAGGAGCTCAGTGTCATGACCCCCACACAGGAGCCACCTACTAACTAACAACAATTAATTATGTTTGTTAAATGAGAAATTTCCGGAAAGAACATGAATCTTTGCTTAGCATAGCTGCATTTTTTCCCCTGTCTTCAGTCACTGGCTAAGAAATACACATCCTGTTTTACATTAAGGTCATGTTTTCATACTGCTTAAGGCAAGTTGTCTCTTTAAGAATCAAGAATGGTACAGTGCCATCTGTTAAAAATGAAGAAAGGACATTAAGGCTGGAGGCTTTTATTAAAATGTGTCTACATACGAAATAGCATTCTTCTCATTGAATGGTCATAAATTGAGAAGTATGAAGGAGGCCAGCTTCCCAGCTGTGAGCATCTTAACTGTAGCAAACACAAATTTGACTTTTAAAAATTCTACTCTCAGATGAAGCAACTGGGAAATTGTTCAAGAATATATATATATATATATATATATATATATATATATATATATATATGTACATATATATACGTATATATATGTACATATATATGTGTGTATGTGTATAGACATTTGGGAAGATTTGACATGAATTTGTTGTTCTGATGAGTTTTTTTCAGTACTTCACTGGTATTTAAATTAACTCTCCCCAATTGGGCATATCCAACCAGATCAAAGCATTAAGAAAATAACCATGGCCACACTCTGTATATTTTTAGATATATTTAGGAGCCTCAGGTCTATACGGATCAAGGTCTTGTAATACTTAAGAGGCCATTTTGAGATGCTAAGACTTTTGGGAAAATGCTGCATAGTTTGTGTCTAACTATTTAAGTTTCCAGGAAGATATTTCTTTTGTAAGCAAACTATTCCTCTAAATAAATGTTTGTTGGAAACAAGTGCTTGACATTTTACAGAGTAGCAATGATATTTCTCAAAACTGTGTGTTCCCTATGGATTAGCAAGACTAATCCAAACTCAAACTCCTTTTCCAAATTCAAAAGGAACTAAGATTTGGCAGTTTTAATTAATTAAGGAATATTTTAAATTAGACACCAGTGTCTCATTTTTAATCAGAGCAAGGAGATAGGATTATCGTAAATAAAATAACTGTATACTAATATGGACCAGCTGTGTCTAACCGCCACAGGGAAGGAAGAAAATTCCATCAGGAAAGGAAGCCTTCATGCAGACAGAGGACATTTCTAGATGGTGAGAATGATGGCAGGAGGTTATGCAACCTCTGAGCCTTGGGGTCTTTCAAAGGATAATCCAGACCTACCTGAGGTGATGAGGTCCTCCTCAGCTGGAAAACATCACAGAGACCCCAATTAATATAAATATTCCAGTTTTGACAGGTATCCCTTTGGGGTTTCTATGATAGGAAACTGACATTTACAGGTGAGGAATGTTCTCTGTTGTTAAGCACTAAAATATGTCTACCTGAATTAACCAGACCCAAAAGGTGGACTTTGATCTCAAAATAGTCAAATCTTGAAAATAATGTCAATGTCTTTTTTGAAAAAATAAAGACACCTTTTAAATAGCATAATCAGTGTGACTACATCACTCACAGGTATCAATCATGGCATACTCCAATGGCTTTGCCTGGAAAGATTTCATCATACCCAGAAATGGGAGGGTTGATTTTGCATTAGTTTATACCATTGAGGAAAATTTTTTAAGGCTCTCTTACGACTCAAAATTTGAAGTACTTAAGAGGATTTACTTAAATCTACAAAATAACAGCTTTAAGAAAATCTTATTAAATGCTCCATTTCCCTCTTCTTGCATTTTTTTAAATGGCCCTTTCTCTTTTTATAAAACTTGGTACTTTTTCATTGCACTGCAGGAAAACATGTTCAGCTATTAGCCATCACCTGCCATCACTGGCAGTTCTGAAAGTAACTAGAAAGCAAAGCCTCAAGAGTCGCCAACATGCTTAAGCTGGATTATGAAGATAGGATTCATTGGAGAAAAGAGAAACTTTAAATAATATGAACAAGTCCCCCTTCTTCTGAATGTTTTTTTTTTTTAATTGTATTGGCATCCTGCAAGAATCGATTGCTCTGTGAATGGATGCCAGAATCAGGTCTCAAAACTAAATGTATACTATGAAATTCAATGGGCTTCATTTATCTCAGGTCTGGTAACAAAGACTAGTTAGGTCTTATTTGCAAGAAGTACCAAGAAGTCAGAATTTTTGGAAGCCCTGAGACTTGGATTGTACATGCTAAGCCTCTACAATGTGTACCAAAGAGGCACCGTAAAGGTGCTAGGGAGGGATGAAGGATTGAAGGACACTCTGATAGGATGCTGATAGTCTAGTCTGGAAAAGAAACTGTTTTAAAAAGAAAAATGATGGCCCAATATCTGATACTTGTAGGTTCCTAGGGTCAAATAACTTTGACTACCTCTTAGTTTAATGATGCTAAAACTACCTTTAAAGAAAAATGTTTATAACACATAAGTCTAGGCACTGGGCAGAGAGTTCACCGGATTTTATACTTGTCATGTAGTCGTGAGAACTGGAGTTTTGCTCCCCAGAATCAAATGGTTGGTAGAAACAGACCTGTATTTCCAGCCCTGAGAATTCTGGAAAAGAGTTCCCTCGAGCAAGCTGGACAGCTTTACTATCTGTATCAGGTAAACACTGGGTTCATTTGACAGATTCTACTTCAACGAATAAGGTGGAGAATGATCAAGGAAAACTCCACATTAGCTTAGGGTCTCTGTGGACAAACACATATCCGTGCATGCAAACACACATGCTTTCAAAAGACATATGTGTGCGCATGTGCAGGCTCACGTGCGCGCACGCACACACAAACCAACTAAGTTCAGGCAAGTGTCAAACCATAAGACAAAAACTACTTGAAAAGAGCAATAGACACAACAGAGCCTTTTCTGGAGTAACAGGGGGAATAGGTAAGGTCTTAGGGAGATCTACTGCATCAAAAGACTTAACAAAAAGGGCAGGATGTTCCTTTTCTGGCTGGGAAGGGTGTGGGGCATATGTGTCCACTGGTTTCACTGATGAGTGCCAACTCAGAGATCATTATTTTTTCATCATTATTGGCTTCCTGTTTGTTTGCAAACAAATATCTCCAAAGAACATAGTTTTAACATCTGTCCTTGGCAATGTGAGGTTTGCCAGGATGCCACTCTGCTTCGTACTCCCTTCTCAGTGCAGCTGTCCTCTGTTTGCACCTGACAGAATGTTCCTTATCCCTTAATGCTGTACCTGTGGGTCCTGGCCATGGGGCTCAAGCCCAGAGAGCTCATTAGATGCCAGACGGTCTAGAAGACGCACTCATGAAGTCTTTCTATGTCAATGGTAACATTTTGTCCCTTACTCAAAACCAGCACCAAACATGCAGAAGTCCATCTGAAGCGGAGTCATCCATTTCATCATTTCATTCAGCCACTCTTACAGATGGAAGGGGCTGACACAGACGTCCCATTGCCTGGATCAATGTGGGAGGAGATAGGTGTCCTGACACCAAATTATCTATGAGTAAATAACTCTGATCATTCCCCTTGAGTGAGGGTGACGTCATCACTAGTCCTAGTACCTACACAGAAGACTCCTCAGGGACTTTTGGAGACAATATTTAGAAGAGGAAAGTTATTTACTCATTTGGGGGAATCTTCCTGCAAATCAACATCCTGTGGAAGACAGGATGTTGACATTTTAGTAGAGGGTTATCAAATGAGACAGCTAAAATTACCTCTACTTCTGAGCTGGCAAGATGGCCTGATACACAAAGGTGCTTGCAACCCAGCATCTGCCTTTGATGCCAGGATGCACTCGCTGAAAGGAGAGAACTGACCTCTACTAGTGGCCCTCCGATCACCATGGCATGGGGTGTGTCCACATCACACACACATGCACCACAGACACACCATATATACTTCCCATCAAAAGGAGACTCTTTCTCAAGACATTTTTATGGACATTCGATGGGGCAAAACATGGTAGTAATGATATTTTATCCCTATTCTATAGCAATAAAGATGGAGTTTGGAAAGGTCAAACAGCTTGTTCAAGATCATATAACTAATGAGGAATGAAGACAAAATTCTAAACCAGTTCTTTCTCCAACCCAGCTTTTTAATTTGACTTCCTGTTTCACATGGTGTAGCTAATACTCATATCCCCCACTACCTTAGGCTAATGGATTACCTGGTTAAATCAATATCCTTGTGTTGGCATGCGAGCATTTCTATGTATATTCCTATATGTGTTAATTGTGTCTGTACACCTGTTTGTGCAGGCACGTGTAGAAACCAGGTATCAACATTGTACGTTTTACTCAGTCAATCTCTTCAGTAGTTCAGAGACAGAGCTTTCACTAAACTCGCACTTCACAGGGTTTATGTTGCTAATAAACAAAAAATAATAGTGTTAGCTCATCACATGAATGTTATGTGGTCATCAGTCTAAATGTATAGATAAACTGTATGTCTAAATGATCAATGATCTGCACATTGATCCTTCAGGCTCTAAGCATCTGATTAATTTGGTAGGATGCACAGTCAGTTCATGTAAAAGTTTCCGATCTAAATATATACATGGGATTCACATAGTCTAACCTCTAACAGACAGTAAGATTATTACAGACCTATTAGATAATAGGAAAAATAATTAGTAAGCTAAATCTAGCCTATCCGGTTTTCTGGGCAAACATTCTACAAGGAGACATAACCAATCTGACCTAGTTTGAGCCTGGAGAAATTGTAACCCCGTTTATCTATTGTCTCACATCCAAGACAACACACCACCCCAGCAGAGGTAAATCTGAGCACTCTATCCAGGAATATCCCTGGCTAATGACACACCAACACAATCATGTTTTTACAGGTTAGATAACTTTCAGTTTTGTTCTGACCATAATCCAACTCAATGTCAAATATTAATTTCTGAGGCCACAAAACATCTGTGTTCCTCAGTAAACATTTCAGATAGAACAGAGGCATTGAGAATTATATTCTGGTCAAAGGTGACAAAATATTTGCAGGTCTATGTCTAAATGCCTGTCCCAAAGTGACCTGAAATGTTAGGAATAGGTTAGGTGAGGGTGAGAGAGAGAGAGAGAGAGAGAGAGAGAGAGAGAGGGCGCCAAGGGCATCATGAGATTACTTAAGCATGAAAATGAAGCTACTTTTCATTAATAAAAGGAATAAACACAAATATTTCTCCTCTGTCGCACTTTATATAAGCGTTTATAGAGTGTTGATGTGAAAACCATTAAGTATTTTAATACTACAACATTAATTCAGTTGTGCTTTTTCTTCTGTATTGTGTGGGGTTGGGGGAGAATCACCATGAAGTCTAAGTAGGCTTCAACTTCATGAGCCTCCTACTTCTGCCTCCAAGTACTACCAAGAAAACAAACATTTTTCTTAAAGAATAAAATCTGAGACTTGTATAGATTACCAGGAACCTGACTGAAAGTTTTAGAAAATCCAAGTTAGATCGATCATTTCAAACCAAAGAAGGAATTCATGGGGGCACTCATCAGGGGTGGAAGGCATTGTGCTCATAGTAATTTTGAATTACTGCAGAATTCAACCACAAGGTCCTATTACAAACCCCTTGATTTCATGTATGTATATGTTCTAATTCTATGATCACCTATTCCAGATCCTAGTGGATCTCTTCTTCAGAAAGAAACTTCACCTGTCCAGCAGGTTTTCAGTTTAGCAATTTTTATAAATTTGTATGTAAACTTTTGGATGTTATGTAAAAGTCTTATATCCCTTGAGATTCTCTAGATGAAATCATTACAAATTGACTTTGGCTACTCTAATCAAAGGAGAACTTATGAGAAGCATAAATTGTTGAAAGAACAGAGTGTAATCTTAGAAACAAGTAAGAACCAAGGCAGCTTCAGAGGACAGACACCATGGTTCTGGAGTAGGGAAATCTGCACAGAAAACACACAGTAGGATGCTTAACTTGCAATTATCTTTCCTGCTTTCATGTCATGTGGTGCAAATCTGAATCCTGGAAGGACTGGTCACGTTCACTCTGATAACTGTTCCGGGCCACGGTAGAATGAGCAGTGGGAGGCATGGCTACAGGAGCCAGCTCACCTGTTACAGAACAATAGCGGGTACTAGACAGAATTCACCATACTGAAAGAACATGCAATAAAAGAGAATTATCCTCTTCCAAAAAAAATGCGGTTGAAGAAAGAAGGAAAGATATTTAATAGCCCAAATCAACACAGCAATGACAGATTTCAACAATTATTTTTCATGTGACCCAGAAGGCCAAAGTCTGCTTGCATTTGAGACAAAAACTAATTTAAGTTCTTAGGGTTGCAGGGGTGAAGGCTGGGGTCTGAACTGAGGTGGACTCATGGGGGTAAATATCACTTTATGAGTTTCAGGAGAAAAGAACTTGATAGGTTATGCAGACTATCTCCTCCACAGCTTCCACATCGATCACAGCACTCTGTAACATATTGTGTCTGGAAAGGCTTGGGGGGGGCCTGGTACTCTCCAAACTCAGTTCCGAACAGTATCACCTAAGACGGCGAAAACAGTGCAACCTGCAGACTCACAGCTGTGAGGGGGAGAGGGTTCACGTGGCCTCTGTGGCTCACTCTGATAGAGCCCATCCATGTTACAACTATCCGAAATATTAGAAAATTACTTTTTTATGGACCCCAAACATAACTACACTGTATATTAATACTCCTTGACACTTATGTAAATCTTGAGATTATAATGAATAATGGTTATTATTCTTTCTCCCCGAGTGCACAACCTCTCTTCTATCCTACTATATCTTCTATCTTCAAGCTATCTCCAAGCTAGTTATTCCCAGCTTTTCAATTTTTTATCTTATGCCAATATATTATATACATTATATATTATGTAAATATATTGCATGTATCTAAATAATATGTTATATAATTATGCAACTTATATTTATATATAATATATATTGATAGTTTTATTTTATATATTATATGTAATTTATATATAATTTAAAAGGTCAATATATATTATAAAATACATGCTTTCTATATTTTGCTATATATTTATATAATACATTCTATCTGAATATATTTTTATATTTATATGTTATACATAATTTTTAAAACTTTGCTCATTGAGCATAGGTGGCTGCAGGCAATCATACGTGGAGGACACGTGTGCTTGCATGGGCACAGGAGTGCGTGTGGAGTCTCTCCCAGATGTCTCTCCTCAGGAGCAACCCACTTTATTCTTTGACTGGGACTCTGACTGGTACTTGAGGTCTGCTTCTTCACCTAGCTGTCCAGTGAGCCTCAGGGATCTTTCTGTCTCCACCCTCAGCACCGGGCAGGCTACCATGTGCAGCTTTTCACACCTGTTCCGGGCATCAAACTGTCACCCTCATGTTTGGGAAACAAGCACTTTACCGACTGAGACAAGCCATCTCCCCAGCCCTCACACTGAGACCGTAAGCCTCTTTAACCCTCCCGGTTGCCCTGCATTTATAAGTTGTTTTCTGAACTCTAATAGATGGTCGCCTATCAGTATTCTACGATTCAACTTCACAAACTAAGATCACCTCAGCTTGTGAGTGACTATGCCTCATGTGGCACTTGGCCTGAGCTTGCTCGATTACAAACTGTTGGAATGCTCTGCCTCCCGCCCCACGCCTCCCCCTAACTTTATGTCACCATATCTGGTTTAGACCCAGATGCACGCCCTTACAGTTAACTCTGGGTGTCCCCCAAGTCACACTCAGCTAACCCTTCGGTTTTTCGGCATCTGCATCTATACAAAAGCTCCTTTGGCCTTTTTCGCTTAGTGACTCCTTTTTGCCCCAGAAATTGTGCGCGATCCTCGGTATATAGACACAAGCTTATGAATCAGACATTCGCTGTTCATAAATCATGAAGAAATTTGCTTTAAAACAATTCTTTTTTATTCATGTAATTGTACCACTTATTAAAGATGAAAGCAGATTTGTACATTAATGTCATAGGCGTGCTTGTGTGTTTTATGTAGAAAATTAAACCCTGAGTGAGTATTTGATATCATAGGGCATGGACCATTGTCAACAATTTTAGAGCTGACTGATATTTTTTTTTTATTTTATAATCATCAATGTTGAGAACACCAATTAGCATAAACACATGTCACTAACTAAATGGCAGAAATATATTTAGGGCCATTTCAGAAGTGGGTAGAAATTCTGCCTTAATTCTAAGCCAAAATTCATTCAATATTTCTTTTACAAAATGAGGCTATCAATTCAAACAGTGGTCTTTTAAATCAAACATTCTAATCCAATCCAATCCAAAGATATGGCATTTTGATACTTACACGCTGACGATTGATGGTAGGAGAACATTACAAGTCTTTGCTTTCTAAATTTAAGCTATTAAATAAGAGCAGAGAGCTGAGTGCAACAGAACATTGCGTTTCGTAACACAATGGGCTAAGGTGAAGGGCTCAGGCAGCACTCACCGTGTTGGATGGCAGGCTGGTGTGAACGCACAGAGCCGGGAGTGGGCGGGGGGAGCATGCTGCATGTTCAGAAGAAAGCCTGCAGTGTGTGTGTGTGTGTGTGTGTGTGTGTGTGTGTGTGTGTGTGTGTG